>NC_056736.1:110380360-110412860 GCF_019279795.1 Protopterus annectens | reverse complement strand
AGAAAACTTTTTTTTTGTGTTCTCTTTATTACATAAGATCATAAAATAATTTCACTGACAGTTTGTTGTAAACATGTATTAAAGGATGTTTTTGTATAGCAGTTTGTCTTTTTCATGTGGTGTCATGTGCCACACAGTCATCTGCTTTTGTATCCCAGAGTCCCAGTATGCTCATTTAATGCCTACAGGCAACATCTGTTTCATTTATTGTATGGGGGGCCTGCAAGATAGTAACAGAAATTTGATCCTATTTATGAAAGTTGCTCAGTAGTTTAGTTTAATCCTGCATTTGAGACTTTGACAGTAACATTGATTGTTAAAGTACATCCATCAGCTTTAGGTACTTGTGTGCTTGCTTTTTTTTTTTTTATATTTATTTATTTATTTTGTGGTGTCCATCTGTGTTTTTTCCATGCAATTTTTTTTTTTACTACTTTTCGCAACCTCCTGAAACTTTTGAAAAAGGAAACTACTATATTGCCTGGCAGTGTTAAACTTTATAGTTCTATAACTCTGGAAAACTTCCTTCAGCAATTTCACAGAAAGTGCATAAATTATAAACCACAGTTATCTACCAATAGGAACCCATATTTACCTTTGGCAACATATCTGCAGCAGAAAAGAGAATTCATGTCAGCCATAATGTGATTCATTAACTCATCCAGTTTATAGAATTCATTGTGTTACTATAACAGTGTTACCTTTGCTGTCAGCTCTCATTTACATCCAAAGAAATGCAGCGGCTGATCATTGCTGCTGGGACTATAGTACAGGATTAAGTTAATGAATGATGTATCCTACAGACCTGGCTTTGTTTCCTAGTTTCCACTTGCATATTATGTCATGATGGGAAGTTTTTCCTGAAAGCTTTGTTATTTTTGCAACTGTTTTTATAACTATTAAACTCTGTGGCATTTCTGAAGTCCGGCGTTAATGTTTTGTGATACAGAGACCTTGACCGTTCGTCTTTAGTTTATTGGCTTGCGACCTCTGTTTCTTTGATGGAATACAGAAGAAAACAGGAAAAAAATGAACTTAATATGGGTTGTGAAAAAAAATAATGTAGTGATAAATTAGTTTTGTTGTATTATTTTTCGTGTGTGTGTGTCCAACTGTGTTTTGTGTGCATTAGGATTTTTTCCCTTCCATGTGCTTTTTCAATTTAGTCTTATCTTTAATTCTTTATACTCCATGCTCATGGGATGTGTTGTACTTTACGAATACTTGACATTCATGAAAATACACCTTATATGTTAAAAATCAATTGTGACACAGTATTTACTGCCTGAAGGCCAAACATTTGGAGTTTCTTTGTAGTGAGTAAGTGCTTGGAGACCTGCTTTGTGCTGCTAAGCTGTATACATCAAAGCACAGTAATACTACATTTTACACTCAATGGCCTGAACCAGCTAAAACAAGCTTTAATGAGAAAACAGGCTGTCTCATGAATCTAAGGTGACAGCTTGGTTTTATTTCTTTATTCTTATATACAGAGTGAGAGTCAGAGACAGGGAGAGGGAAAAAGAAGGAAAGAGAGTGGGGTTCAATTCATTATTCACTTTTCCATAGTTCGAGATCAGTTAGTAATCAGCAGTTCACAAAAGTTTTGAATGGTATGAATACTGAATGACTATGGTGTCTTTTACACCCACTAGTCTATAATGTAGTAAAGAATCAAAACTGAGTATATATAATTTGAACTGCAGCACATCAAGGAGCTTTTCAAACATTTCTGACATGTCGAATGGGCAGTACTTCTCCTAAAATGCGTAGAGTGATATTACACATTTCTACTGTTTGTAAGGGCAAAGCAAAGCTGACATTTTATTTTTTCTATCAAAAATTTAAAACTCAATGACCATGATGATTTTATGCCAGATACACAGTATAATAATAACAAATAGTACGGAACTATAATACTCCAAATACCTTACACATCCTACAGAAATGGAAAATATAATCTTGCTGTTTTGATTTTACTTCATAAACCTTGCTCAGTCAAGCTATTCCTTTTTATAACACAAGGTAACTAACAATATTTCCTTTTGTGCATCTCATTTTAATCAAAGATGGAAAGTGTTATATTTGCATGCAGTGTGTTTCTGTATTTCTGGATGCCTTTTTATTCAGTGTATTTTTCATGCAAAGTAAGTAAGAACAGTGTTGTTAAGGCTTTATCAGAAGTAATGTGTCCAGTACTGATGGCCATACATGAAGTATTAAGTCAGACTGGCAGATAAGCATGTAATAACATAGAACCAATACGCAGTGATGAAACTGAAAAACTGGCATTAACTTGCATTTAGAAAGGGTAACAAAAAAGAAGTGAAAAGAAAGGAGGTTTATATATGGATACTATGCAATGATATGGGGAAAATAAAGAAAGAGAGAGAGTGAGATGAGTTTGAAATTCCCTGTCACATACGGATGATTCAAGTCTGACATTAGAAGACAACTCTATCAAGGAGAGTTCTGTGGTTCTGGAACCTTATCCCCAGACAGAAATAAAACATGGAGTAGTGGAGGGCTCATGGATGTCAGATAGAAGTACAGATGAGGTAGGTGCAGATAAAGGACATCTAAACTGAGGCTAGATAACACAAAGGTAGCTTTAGTTCTGCAGATGAGACCAGTTCTTATTCTATTTGAATAAGAACAGCACAGAACAAGGTAAGCTCCAGAATATATGTGAAGTTACTGAATCTTATATTATTCACAGTGTCAGAATGCACTGACTCTATTTATTACATATAGTACAGTGTATATTGACTGGGATAACACCCTTTAGAAGGCATTCTAGAATCTTAGTTACTCATTTATTTTTGTTATTTTTTGACTAAGATAACATTATGTACATTAGGATGATTTACAAAAGAGCTTCACAAACAATACTTAAATGGAATACATTACAAGTGGCTTTGAGAGAAGTATTCAGCAAATAAACACAACTTCTAAAACATATTACTGCACAGAAATAAGTTGGGAGTCCAATGACCAAAACAGTTTAGCAAGCAGTGATGTAACAAATTAGCTTATTGCAAACAACTGGTTCTGAGCCTTATTGTTAGTAGTGAAGGGTAGAATGATTAACTGATTTTTAAACTAGTTAATGGTGAGGAACTACAGATTTTTGGAATGGATATAATTAAAAATGAGGGACTTCTTACCTGGCCTTCCAGGTATAGAATGTAGAATGATGTCTGTGCAGAGATGGCTTAGATCATGTTTGTGTGTAAATGCAAGGTCAAGTTCTCTGATAAGAGCTATCATATTATTCTCAGCAAGTGGTTAAAAATATTAATATGGAATGTCTTAATGGGAAGATTGTTTTATTTTGTGTGTGTATTAACTTACAGACTGACATTGACTTGCTTTGGAGTATGGAGATGCATTCTTACATATTCAATTTTATTTCTAGGGGCATCTTTCCTATATTTACAGATTCAACAACAGCTCTTAATGCAAAATAAAGCAGTCTAACACATACACACACACACACACACACACACACACACACACACACACACACACACACACACACACACGCAGGCCTCATCATATGTACAGTACATATGCAGCAAGCCTGCTTTGTATAGATAAGTAAATAATCATTTAAGGTTTTATACCTTCAGTAGGCTGATATCCAGAAGGATACTTTAAGATAAACATAGCCACAGCAGATATAAAATATCCTTTCATATATCCATTTATTTAAACCATTTGAACTGGTGAGGACACTGCCAGTGGTTCCCAAACTGACCACTTATATGCAGCAAGAGTCTCCATATATTACCACTCCAGCTGAGAAATATAATCACCGAATACATAAGCTATTTAAGCGCTGGGTTTATTCTTGTGAATTTTATCTGATAAAGTCTGTTTTATTCTAGATGGGAGTGCTTAGTAAATGTCATGTTTTGGTCTTGGCACATTGTTTTGTCACTGTAATATGTCCTGGGTCTGCCTTGCAGCGTTCTTCTAATGGGCTATGCCTAGTATACCACCAGTGGGATGCACTCACTGGCTTTGCATACAACATGTCCAAATAACCCCAACTGACTCCGTCAACCAGGAGCACCAGTGGCTGTACTTAGAGGTAATCCAGTATTATGAACTCCCCATTCTGTCACGAAGAGTGAGTGCAAGCACCTGCTATACATTCCTGTATCCATAATCTCATCCTTTCAGTTACCAACCAAAGATCATCACTTTAGGTGGGGACAGAGACAAAGAGTGATGTGTAAACTGTGAGCCTTGTCTTATGATTCAGTTCTTACAGCATGGCTAAACTTATAAAGGCCCTGGTGGTTGTTAGCTTAGTATATACCTATGAACCTATAACTTCCAGACCCACAGTAAGTTATAACACCTACACTGCTTCCATCACAGTGCCCCTCTGCTGGCCAGCATATTGAGTCCCTTACCTTCATTTGTCAGTAAGACTGCAAGACATTAAAAAACTCTTCTAACTTAGGTAGCGGTTCCCCCATCTCCTGCAGAGAGTATCTTTTTTTTTTTTTTTAATTCGACTATCCTGTATCTGTTATTGCTGTTGTGGAGGAATCAAACCCTGTAATGCAGGAATGACATCTCACAGCCTTAGCCTTAACCATTTCCTCCATCTGCCAGAATATTTTCTTCTATCATGCTAAGAATGCATTGACTCCTTCTGCTGAGATGGGGCCTCTGACTGTATTTACCTCAGTAGGGTCTTTTGACTGATAATCCTGATGTGGGATCCCATACGTAGGAATATATACCACACTTAGAGATGTTCTAATTTGGCAGAAGTATAAGAGATACTCATAATTAACAATGGGTGAAAGTCACTGCCTGCCTAATTGCTCTCTTCCAGTTCACTGGCAGAGATGTCTGGGTAATGATAAGAATGCACATAACAGAGATCAGAATTATAATGCCATGGGTAATCTAGTTTAGACAAATACGTTTCTCCTCATACTGTATCACTACCTCCTTATCCCTTCATTAGCGAGGTGGGTTAGATGTAACAGTGCATGATTTTATATACTCTGCCTGTTACATGATCTAGCTTCATTTCACATAGGTTTATTAGCAAAGTTTATTAGCCAGGTTCTATGTCACTCTAACAGTATGAGAAATCTGTTAATGCTTTTATGGATTTTGTTATCTGGTTATTTAAGTGGATTCAGTATTTTATCTTTATTAAATTGTTTTTCATAGTTAGATCCCCTTCCTCATCTAAAATCTAGAAAGGGTTCAACTATGTCATCCTAATTCCTGATCCCCCAAAACACAATGTCCCAAGCATAATGGCATGAAGCTATTTTCCTGAGTAAACAAAGGCCTGCTTCATGAGTACTTGACCTCATAAAGGTTTTCTTCTGATATCAGATAAATGATTTTTCAGGGATGAAGGCACCCAGTACCCCATGTGGAGGGACTTCATCCTCTACATTATCTTTACATCAGTAAATGATAATAATAATAATAATAACAGAAACAGCAAAAAGAAGAAAAACTGCTCTTTCCCCAAGATGCCACAGTCTTGGAGAAATGAACATGTATTATGATCAAGCAAAAACACATCAGTACAGTGTTTAGCAAGCATATCAACATGAGCAAAAACATTAATTATCAGTATTATTAATTAAACATAATCATGCAGTAGATGAGTTAGCTCTGTTGATGCTGAGTTTTTGTTAGTTTGTTGATGGTCATCAATGATGTTTGGGATTAAAGGGTGTTTGAACCATTAGTCACCTCAAGGAAGAATATTGTGGCTCGCACAGTCAGACAGATGGTAAAGCTGACAGTTTGGGATTTTCACTTCCATCATTTTTAGCCTCACTGTTAGGGTCATTGTGCTATGAGAGTGCAACAATATTTTCGTTATGTTTACATGGATTTTTAAAATATTGATGAGACACTAATGAGTAAAATCATTTTGATAGTAGTTATGACTTTTTCAATTTCATAAAACTGATAGCTGTAGATTCAAGAACTTTTAAGCTGTACGGCAGAATGCTGGTGATGTAGTTTATAGTATTCAATTCAATTTGATGAGGATATTGGGTCATTTGCATACATTAGTTCTTACAATGACATATGCTATTTTAAGTGGAATATACTGTTTGATATGGGGAGGTAGATTAAGTATGATGAATAACATACTTGTCTTGAAACAGAATAAATGGTGCACATGTGAGGACAGGTGTTAGTCTTGGCTGTCACCTCTTGTCATGTGATCAGCTGAGACGGTGTACCTTTAGTTTGCAGCAAGCCTATGAAAACCCATCAGGAACTGTATTCACCTTAGACATACCCTGAGTAGGGCCATTTTTATCTACTGTGTCCCAAGCTTTGACAAAACAGGATTTTCAGTCATATGCAGTTTATACTTATAATGGTGAGCCTATCATGTAGTAGAAACATGAGATGGCTACTGCACTTGCTTAATAACTGGAAAAGGAAGGAAATGTATGTTACTGATCCAAAACATGATACAATTATATTTAATAAATGGAAATAGTGTAGCGGGGAATAAAGTAAATGAAGTAAAACCAAAGGGTAATATAATGAACTATGCCCCAATACATACCTTGGCACAGAGCTTCTCCTTTCTGGGGGGTTATGATAAGATAAAATACTTGTGAATTTGGTTGAAACAGAATTTTGAGCAAGTAGCTTAGGAAATGTGGGAAAATTACTAAAAAAATTATAAGTAAGTAAAGATTATAGGAAATGGTTATTTATGGACATTGATAAGATACAAACGATTAAGATGTCTTTGGTCCTGCTGGTTCTTTAAGTATGTTAGGCTTACATTTACTAGCCAAGAGACCAGATATGCAAGAATATGGAAAAGGAAATTAAGGAATTTCTTTGGATAACAAAAGGCAAAGAGTACAATGAGAAAAACTTAAGACTAACAAGAACCATGGTGGTTTGGGACTTCCAGATTTGGAGGCATACTATAAGACCAAACAACTTAGACTGATAGAATCAGAATATGAAATATGTGCCTAGATAGAGACATAACATAGATATAGTGCCAAGTGATATAACAACAAGATCACACATGGACATTTGGGAAAATACTAGAAATCAACATAAAGAATATTATGTGCAGCCTGTTATACAAAAAAGTATTAAGCACATTTTTGAGCAGAAGAATTAACCAAGTATTAATATGAAACAAACATATTAAGTGAATAGTTAGCAAATTTTAAGCTATGGTGATTTAATGGCCAGACTTTTTTTCTATTGGTATATGCTTGATTTACAATGGGCACACTGGTTGGGCTGCCCAATCCGTGTGCTCGTTTCTGAATAACAACTCATCATTGTCTAATCATAAATATGCAATTAAACTGAGAATATTTAGAATGTTTAGATGGAAATGCTTGCCCAAATACTTCCATACTTCTATTACAGTTGAAAAAATATTGCCACAGACAAGAGGCATATGTTGCAGATGTTTGAAAGCAGTTCTTAGGAATATTTGTTTTGGGAATGTATGGGGTTGCTTCCATACAAAAACGACTTTAATAACATGCTAAGTTTTATACTTGGTAGAGAATTTAAGATCAGCATAGCGATGTTTTTTGTTGAGTTGAGGTAAAATAAAATCTACTTAAGAGGTGAGAGCATCACTGTCTTTAGTGCTGATAGTGGCTAAGAAAGCTTTAACTAGATAAAGAAAAACTAAAGGCAAACTATCAATAAGAGAGGTAAAAAGGATAATTACAGAGATTCAAAATATGAACCTGAGGACTGTTAAAGATTGGAAACAGAAACTCTATAACAACAAATGGGCTGTGTGGGATACTGTAATGGAGTTTGAGCTTGAAGAGGATGTTGACACAGAACAAAGTACCTAAGATCTATATCTGTGCAATAAAGTAGACTCCAATGCAAAGTGAGAAGTAGGCAGACCTGTTTTTAAGACTTCTGGCACAGTGAAAATAAAAGAATATTGTCAACAGTTAATTCCTGATATCAAATTAGGTTATACACAGTTAATTTGTGTGCTTAACTGTGTTTGTATTATGAGAAAAGCTAAAACAAGCAAGTAATTAAGACAGTATAGAATAGCTGATAGTGATATTTTGATATGCATTCACATCTGACACGGGGATGCTTCATTAGTTTTATATAAACATATAATTATACAGTCATTGCACGAGCAATCAGTGCTGAAACAACAAGTGCACCTTACCTGGAATTTCACAGTATGAAAAATTGAAAACATCATAATAAAGTTCTTACATTATTAAAAAAACATATTGATGATATGATTTATGACTGTTACTCTTTGCGTTCCAGACTAAGGTCTAGCAGTTAGCTCAGAGGATTAAGGTTTAAAGCTGCTAATGACTTGCTTCCTGTGGTCCAAGGTTCGATTCCCTTAGCTTTCATTTGCCTAATATTTCGCCATGAGCAAGTCGGTTATATGACAATGTTCTGGGAAAATTGGGCTAAGCTTTCCAGTCGTCTACTGGACCATATGCCCAGTAACTAACTATGATCCTATAATGTGCAATGGTCAGATTATGTTTAAGAGCCTTGCAAGATTCTATGAGGTATCAGTGCAGTTTACCTTTTCCTTCTGACAATCTAAATTGTCTTTTTTTATGTGTTTGTTCCACCACTGTGGCTTGTCAATGTTTCCTAAAACACTGACTGTGGCCTATTAAGGAAAACTTTTGTACCCATATTCTTATATCATGATGAGCCTTCATATGTTTGCTTGTAGAACACTTCAATGACTTCATTAATGACTAAGCTATGCTTACTAGCTATTTGGTATTACAATTTAAGCTTTAAAAAGACATGCTCTGTCCCATTTAAGCTTATCTTTTCTAGCCAGTTTTCTCACAAACATTGGGCTTGGATGGCATAGAATAACCTACTCTTCTTTTATGCAGCTACTAACTTGTACAGCATCTATCTACTGCATCACAATCAAGATCCATGCCTACTTATACTGAAAGGCATTGCTTACTTACATTAGAAGACATGTACAAAGCTTGTAGTCAATGTGACGCCTGTGCACTGGCCCAGCAATCAAGGACCCTCAGTCCTCACCATTAACACCAGTGAGGGGTGTCCACATATAGAGCAAAACACTCTGAGTCTCTCTCTCTCTGTCCTTAAATTGATAACACAGTACTACTGACTCATTTCAGATTACACAATTTCTTCTCTGGTTCCTAGGCTAACAGAAACTCAGAGTTTAGCAGCCCTTTTGATCTTGCATCTGGTCAGGAAGCTACAGCAATAAAAGACATTATACATACAAATTCTAGCAATTAACTCTGGTCACAAAACAATAGCAAGAATTCCTTCATCCAGACATCCCGGCTCCGAGTTTGAGATCAAAACCATACAATACTTGATCAGCTTTCTTCCAGCAGAGTGCACTGTTGTTACATTTTTGACGGTCAACATTTAAAACCATTTTCTTCCATTTAAGAGAACAAGCCTGTGGCTTATATTAATATTTACAAATGACAGAATTATCTACAAAATTCTAGCTAGCTATGCTCACAGCCTTCACATATCTTCACATGTCTTCCACCCCGGAGAACTCAAGCTAGATTTTCAAATGACCATTGAGAAAAGTTGCTTGAGAGTTTAGGCCTATCTGAGTATACCTTACTCCATTCCCTGTCTTGAGAGCCCATCTGCACTGGCATTGCTATTCCCATTGCGGTGCTGCACTGACATATCATATGCTTGCAACCCTAGGCTCCATCTTAGCAACTTGGCATTTTGCTGGCTGGCTCTATGTAACCATATTAGAGGATTGTGGTCTGTAGCTACAGTGAATTTTCTTCCATTCAGATAAGGCTGAAGTTTCTGCACTTCCCACACTATGGCTAGACATTCCTTTTCTACAGCTGCATAGCATTCCTCACTGGGTTGAAGCCTATGGCTGGGATAAACCACTGGGTGCTCTTTTCTCTCTGAAGAAATCTAGCTAAGTACAGCCCCCACCCCAAAGTTCGAAGCATCCACCTGCACAACAAATTCTTTGCTGTAATCTGGACTGGCTAACACAGGGGGTCCTCCCAAAGCTTCTTTAAGCTTCTGGAATGCCTGCTCACATGCTGGGGTCCACACTAGCTTATCTGGCCTGTTTTTCCTTGTCAGGTCTGTGAGGGGAGCATCTATGGTACTATAACTGGGAACAAACTTTCTGTAGTACCCTGCTGTCCCTAAGAATGCCCTCACCTGCTTTTTGGTAACAGGTGCAGGCCATGCCTGAATGGCTTCCACTTTGGCAGGTTCTATTCTATGTCCCAGGTAGAAGATCTTTGCCATACCCACCTGACATTTGCTCAGCTTAATGGTCAACCCTGCCCTCTGTAGTCTGCCCAGCACCTCCCTGACATGTTGAAGGTGCTCTTGCCAGAAATGGCTGTAGATGACAATATCATCTAGGTAAGCAAGGGAAAACCCTCCTGCTCCTGCTATGATATCATCTACCAGCCTCTGGAAAGTCGCTGGGGCAATTTTCATCCCAAAGGGCATCTTTGTGAACCCATACAAGCCAAAAGGAGTCACAAAGGCTGACTTCTCTCTAGCACTGGGAGTCAAGGACACCTGCCAATAACCCTTGGTAAGATCAATGGTTGTAAGATACTTAGCCCCACTGAGCTGCTCTAGGGCCTCATCTGTCCTAGGCATAGGGTAAGCATCTGACTCTGTGTGACTATTTAATTTCCTGTAGTACACACAGAACCTCATGCTGCCATACTTATTTGGCACCAGCACCACTGGGGAGGCCTAGGGACTGTTGAACCCTTGAATTACCCCTAGTTTCAACATTTTCTGTATCTCCTCCCTCAGAGTCTGTTTGACTCTCTCAGGCACCCTATAAGGGGCCTGCCTAATAGGCCTTTGGGGTCCTGTATCCACCTGGTGCTGCACCAGGTGGGTGCACCCTGGTTTCCCAGTGAACATGTCCCCAAACTCCTGTAACACTGCTCAGATTTCTCAAACCTGGGCAGGATATAGCTGCTGGAACATTGCTACCCATTCCACTGAGGTGTCTGTCCGAGCCTCACTGAGGAGATCAGTCACCAGATCAACCTCAGACTCCTCCTGCAAGCCACTGCAAATACTCAGCACAAGGGCCACCCTATCATGGTAAGGTTTCATCATGTTAACATGGTACAACTTGTGCCCCGGTCGCCTGCCTAGCAGTTCCACCATGTAGTTAACATCATGTACCTTTCTTACCACCTTGTAGGGACCCTCTCAAGCTGCTTGCAGCTTGTTGTGTCTGACAGGAATGAGAACCATTACCTGGTGCCCTACACGATACTCTCTAGCTCCAGCATTCCTGTCATAACATACCTTTTTCTGTTGTTGGGCTTCTGCCAGGTTCTTGTGGGCCAAGTCCATGAATTCCCTGAGCCTTGTCTTGAGGTTTAGGACATATGCCACACCAGACTCCTTGTGAGGTTCACACTCACCTTCCCACTCATCACAAATTAAATCTAGAGGTCCCCTAACCTATGCCCATACAGCAACTCAAAGGGTGAAAAACCTGTGGAGTCCTGGGGAACCTCTCTGTAAGCAAACAACAGATGGGACAAATATTAAACTGGTCTTCAAATGCCTGTAGCATGGACTTGAGTGTAGAGTTTAACCTCTCAACAAGACCATTAGTCTGGGGATGGTAGGAGCTAGTCTTCAGGTGCTTCACTCCACAGTACTTCCACAGACAAGCCAGCAAGTCTGACATGAAAATGGCACATCTGTCAGTCAGTATTTAATTTGGGAAACCTACCCTGCTGAAAATCTTTGCCACCTTTTCTGCTTCAATGGAGGACAAAGCCACTGCCTCAGAGTATCTTGTTGCATAATCTACTACCACTAGGATATACTTTTTCCCTGAGGAACTCAGGGTACTCAGAGGCCCCACAATATCTATAGCTACCCTCTGAAATGGGTCCTCAATCACAGGCAAAGGCATCAAAGGAGTTCTCACCTTGTCTTCTGCCTTGCCTACCTTTTGGCACTGCTCACAGGTCCTGCAGTACCCATTTACATCTCTAGAAATTCCAGGCGAATAGAGGTTCTGCATAATACGTCTCTTTGTATGTTTTCTGCCCATATGACCTGCAAAGGGAATATCATGGGCTATGGCTAGAAGCACCAGATGGTAGGCTCTAGGCACTATCAACTGTTGTATTCTTTCACCTTCTAGCTCTCCCTCAGGGTCAACTTTCTATACAGTCACCCTTTATCCCAGTATACAGATTCCCCCTTCCCTTCAGAATCAGGTGCCTCACTAGCTACCTGCCTCAGGCCTTGCATTATAGGGTCTGAGAGGTGAGCCTGTCTCAACTCTTTCTTTGTAACCCTCCCCATCTCCCCTTCCACAGGAAGTCTGGCATCCTCTGACAGTGGTGCCTCACTGTTAGCCTGGGTACTACTACTGACCTCTACCTTTGTAGTCACTCTGTCCAAAGGAGCATCAGTAACCACAAGCAGCTGTGGCTCACATTCAGTCTCACTATTACAAAGTAGCTCCTTCCCTGAAGTAATCACCTCACCAGTCCTGGCTGCAAGCATGCGGTCTGTCTGGGTCTCCCCCCAGGCAACCAGAGTCACCTGCTTGTCTCCAAGCCTGACTGCTGGTAACTGCACAAGCACATGGTACTGCACTATCAAAATCATTCCCTATCAGGACATCTGCAGGGATATCCTCAAATACACCTACTTGCTGGCTTCCTTTTCCACCCTCCCAGTCAAGGTGAACCCTAGCCAAAGGTATTTGGAATGGGTTACCTCCTAAAGCTCTGACTGGAGTAGATCACCCAGGCAAGTAGTGCTCATCTGTAGCCATTGCAGGCTTCACAATGGTTATGTGAGAGGCTGTGTCTCTCTTACAATGGCCTTTTTGCCATTCACTACAATAAGATATAACCTTTTGTGGCAGTTTGGTACCCTTGTTGTCTCAAGATAACCTACTATTGGCATTTTGTCTTTCCCACTTACTGGCTCTCTCAGCTTTTGTTCCCCACTCTGCCTCCATGGACATCTGTATGCCACATGGCCCTATTGGTTGCATTCAAAACATTTAACCCTAGATCCTGGACATGTACCTGGACTAATGGCTTCCCCTGCTACTGGCAGATTCTGTTGGGGCAGTCTGGGTTTCCCACCATGGGTTCCTTTAGACCCATGAGCAGTACTGCGGGTCCCTTTCTGGTGCAGGGATGCCCTGCTTGCTAGGTATAGGTCTCCCTTCTTCCCCAACTCCTCTGAAGTAACACATTGTCTATCAGCTAACCAGATCGTCATGTCCTGAGGCAAAGTGCTAAGGGCTTGTCCCCTCAACAAAAGGTCTGCCAGACCTTCAAAAGTGGTAACCTGACATCCACTCACCCACCTATGAAAATAAGTGCTCATTTCGGCAACATGTTCACACACACTTTCTTCTGCCATGCGTCTATGCTCACAAAACTTTTTCCTATATGTTGCAGGTGTTAGCTTAAAAAATTCTAACAAGCAATTCTTAGTAGCAGTATAATTAAAACATTCATGATCAGTTAATTTAGACAGCAGAGTTACAGCTTTACCATGGAGTGAGGGGGTCAGGAACCATATTCAGAGCCTTTGGTCAGCATCATACTGTTTACATACTCTCTCAAACATATGAATGAAACTATCAAAATGTATCCCAATCTGTAAACTGCGGAAGGAATTTACTGACCTTTTGTGCTTCTGGGGTCCAGTTACTCTCCTTTCACATTACCTCCATGACTCGGGCGAAGAGTTAGCATATCCTTTTCATGCTGCCTCTGCTGGTCCTTTTCCACAGCTTCCATTTCCAAATGCCTGCCCTCCAACTCAAATCTCTTTAGCTCCAGATGGATTTTTTAAGTCCTCTGCACAAAGGTTGAGCTGCCCACTCCCTGAGTGTTGTACATCTCCACGGTCAGCCTGATTGTCCTCCTGGTTGCTGTTTTCTGATGCAGCTGTGACCAAAGATGCAATTAGGTCTGCCTTAGTCAGGTTTCCCTGCACCAGTCCATTAGCCTGGCACATCTCAGCCAACTGGCCCATTGTCAGCTTTCCCTACTCCTCTGCTGACATGCTTGCCTACTCTCCCTGACTAACTAAGCTCACAAAAGAAATAAAACAATTGTGATCTGAACTCTGAATATTCAGTGTGTGGCTGATTTAGAGTACAAAAACACCTTCAGTGATCACTGTACACAAGCTACAGGAATTCACTATCCACCCCACTACAAGCCAATTAGTATGTGCCAACCAATTAATATGTGGTGTGGATATCCCACCACTGCCAAACAATTGATATGTGATACCCATGCACTGGCCCAGCAATCAAGGAGCCTCAATCCTCACCACTAACACCAGTGAAGGGCATCCAGATAGGGGAGGATAACAAGTACACACACAGTAAAGTACAATTTCCCTTAAGAGCACACAGAGATCACAGTCAGTCTGGGGCCAGTTTCTCCCTTTCTCTCCAGATCTCCAATAAGACTCCCCACTCGCACACCTATAGGGTCCTGATCTCAGCCTGGTGGTCAAGCTAAAACCCCCAGCACCCTCTCTGTCCAACCAGTGCTTCATGCCCCTGCCCAAGTAGCTGACACACACACACATTCTTTGAGATATGAGTTATTTACAAACACACAGATGCACCTGGGGAAGGCTGGCACAGGTTCTCCAGCTATGCCCCCTTCTCTTCCAGGCTATAAGGTAGAAATCACTGCCACCAACTACTAATATCAGCTACTAATAAGGCCCTTACTAAAGGGTGTTCAATTATTACTCTGCAATATTATTATTCAAATGGTAAGTGTAACTGAACAGCAAGGTTTATTTGGAGTGCCTTGGACAGTATCACTATACAAATGCAATTTACTCTAGAGCTTAAATTATCTCTACATAGTTGAAAGGTTTAAAAAATATTTAATAATAAATAAGAACACAAGACAATACTTCTTACTACACAGTGCTAGTCAAGAGGTCAGAGATCACAGAGAAATGCTTAAAATAATACAGTAGAAAAGTTCTGACATCAGTGCAGAAAACAACTAGTCTAATCTTTCTATTGCCTAGCTATATCTAACACAAACACAGTTCTAAAATAAACATATATAGAGCAAGACAGTGCTAGTGATGTTCGATGTTCTGAAGACAAATGCAAAATGCTCTGAGTCTCGCTCTCTCTGTCCTTAAATTGATAACACAGTACTTCTTCTTCTTCTTTCAGCTTTTCCCGGTTAGGGGTCACCACAGCGGGTCACCTGTCCGCTCATGATTGGCAGTGGACTTTTACAGTGTCAAGTTGCCTGCCCGGCGCCCAACCTTCCACGGAAGGCACACACACACTCACACCTAGGGCCAATTTAGAGTGTCCAATCCACCTACAGCATGTCTTTGGGATGTGGGAGGAAACTGGAGCACCTGGAGGAAACCTACATGACCACAGGGAGGACATGCAGACTCCACACAGAAGGCACCCCAGCTGAGGATCGAACCAGAGAACCTCTTGCTGTGAGGCAGCAACGCTAACCGCTGCACCACCATGGCCACCCCAAATTGATAACACAGTACTACTGACTCATTTCAGATTACATCATTTATTCTCTGGTTCCCAGGATAGCAGCCCTTTTGATCTGGCACCTTGTCAGAAATTTACAGCAATAAAAGACATTATACATGCAAATTTTAGCAATTAACTCTGGTCTCAAAACAATAGCAAGAATTTCTTCATCCAGACATCTCGGCTCCGAGTTTGAGATCAAAGTCATGCAAGGCTTGACTTATCAGCTTTCTTCCAGCAGAGTGCACTGTTGTTACATTTTTGATGTCCAACATTTAACACCATTTTCTTTCATTTTAAGAGAACAGGCCTGTGGCTTATATTAATATTTACAAATGACAGAATCATCTACAAAATTCTGTCTAGCTAGGCTGGCAGCCTTCACATTTCTTCACAGTTAAAATAATAGCAAGAGAAAAAGTATGCATTTTGATGTGAGAGAGTTTGAATAATTTGTCTAGTCCTTCAGATGGGGTTATATTTATATATCACTGCATATTATGCATGACGTGATGAAAGATATCCTTAATAAATATTTAAATTTACCATCTGCTCTTGGTGATAATGAGGAAATGCTGATGCATTCTTCATAGTTTCTTTGTGATGGTGGCTACAAAATGGAAATCAAAGTCTAGACCAACTTTACTAGATGTAGTGAATATAGTAATAAATATTAAACAACTGGAACTGGGATCTTTAGATAAGGGAAGGAGCAAACTACATAGGAAAAACGGGAATTATGGGAACAATATATACAGAGCAAGAATGAGGTTTAAGAGGCAGGATTTGAATGAGTCTGTGATGTAAAAGGTTTGCAACTAAAGTGATATCATTTTGTATGTTTTTCATTTACGTAAATGTAAGACTGCCTTTGTCATATGTGCAAATTTAATAAAGATTTTTGGACCTCCACCTAAAAAAGCTATATGAGCTGGGTAATTGGTCATTATAAATAAGATATAAGGCAAAGAGTCCGAATTGAACCTCAAAAGTGTTTTCAAAGTTTGGTGAGACAGACCAGTAAAGTTTGAGCTGAAGCACATCCCTCAATGGAACAGGCTACCCATCTATGTCAAGCAAAGTTCTTCATTAGCACTCTTCAAGAAAAATCTTGATGAGTAGATGGGAAATAGGAAATACACCCCGGGGATCACTTCTGTGGCTCTGCTTGACAGGGGCACAGGAAAATAATATTCTTGGGTTGCATAAGCCAGGGAACCTGGTTGGCTAGGCTTATGTAGGCCCTTGGGCCGATAGCCTAGTACCTACCTATGAACCTATGAATCTACAGACATTGAAAATAGTTACAAAGGCCCTTGAAAAGTAGGTGCATCCAGCCAAAACCTGAATATCTAATTAGCATAAAAACTGAATACCAAATAGTACTTAAGTCTTCTAGCAGAAATGTAAGATACTACTCAGAAACACGTTTAATAAAACAGAGTAACAAAAACAAAGAAAACATAAATACACATTATCAGCAACAGTGTAAAATCTATAAATTTTAATGAACTGTATTGCAAAATCCCTGTGGTCGCGTGGGTTTCCTCTGGGAGCTCCGGTTTCCTCCCACATCCCAAAGACATGCTGTAGGTGGATTGGACACTCTAAATTGGCCTTAGGCATGAGTGTGTGCATGTGTGTGCCTTCTGTGGAAGGTTGGGCGCCGGGCTGGCAACTCAACACTGTAAAACTCCACTGCCAATCATGAGCGGACAGCTTACCTTTATATATCACTGGAAAAGCCAAAAGAAGAAGAAGAAGATTGCAGAATTCTAAAATACAAGGTCATTTACTTTTGCTTGTGAAAATGAAAGTGTTATACATATTCCCTCTTTCTTTAAGATATTGATGCCACTGGTATATTGGTCATGTAGTATGGTTTTCTGTGAACTAGACAGCTTCAAAAAACATGTGTGATTGGGGATGGGGGTTCAAAAAATTGTGTGAAAGGGTAAATCAAGCCTGAAAGTAGGGGCATCCCACGAAAAATAAGTACATGTGGAGGGGTAAATCAGGCCTGAAAATAGGTAGGCCCCTCCAAAACTGTGACATTTGTGACATCTGAAGAAGACTTGCTTGATTTATCCTTCAAGGTACTTTGCCTTTGTCCAAGGAAGTTTTAGTGCCACTTTATTCATGAATTATATACACAATACTTCCTTTTGCATATTCATCTGTAAGGACCTGAGTCAGCTCAAGGGACCTCAGTGTTTTGTCATCAAATGATGTAAAGTCTTCGGGTCTATATTAAATTGTCGAAATGGCATTACAGTGAATGCCGTTTCACCAACATGTAAACAATGAAATGCTAAAACAGCAAAACCCCAGGTCATTGATTTTTTTACCTAGGGAAAAAAATCGATAGACCAACAAAACAAAACACACCATTTAAAACATTTTAAAGTGGAGGGCTTCGCTTCCACACCCCCCAGCCCCCCACATCCCACCTAACTAAATATACCAACTCCGAGATCACACTACAGTGGGGTAAAGGGCAATGTCATGGCTCAGGCCAAGCAATTTTCTTCCCTAGGAAAAAAATCGCTGACCTGAGCTTTTGCTGTTTGAACATTTTGCTCTTTATGTATCAGCGAAACAGCATTTGCTGTAATGCCGTTTCGACAATTTAGTATAGACCCAAGTCTTCATACCCTTAGCTATGATGATTGATTAAAACATGCAGCTCTCTGCTCAGTCTCATATAGGCTCCTGAGGAGTGATATCTGTGCAGCATTCTGTGCTGTGACTAACACTACACGTTTTGAACACCTTTACCTATCAATGATCAAACAAGCACTTACATGAGAGAGCTTAGCATTTAGTGTAGTTTTAGCTAACCCAGTATATTCTTTTTCTCTTGCTTTGGTTCCCTTTATATGGCAAACAAAACATTTCACTTACAATATTTAAAAATAATCTGGATGATTTGATGGGTGGTTATAAATTTTCACTTCAGTATGAGGAGAAAAGCTACTAAATAGCACTATTGTTAATATTCCATTAATATTGCATGACATGGCTAAACTCTTTAATGGTGTGGCTGTGGCCATAAATGTTATATAAACCTATGAACTGAGAAACGCTGAAGAATTGGAAATGAACATTTCAGGTAAATCTTGAACCAGAAACCCACTATAGTCAAAGAACATTGAGAAATTCTCCCTCACCAATTGAGGTCCGTAGTTGCCAGCAATGAGCTTTGGGCATAATTTGTGAGTATAGCACTAATCCAAAACGTAATCTAAGCTTTAACTGTTTGCTAGTTAGTATAGAAGATTAAGGCTCCAAAGTATTGATAAGTTGCTTCCCATCAATAGAGCTACAGGGTTTGATTCTTTCCAATTGCATTCACCTGCTATGTGACTTAACCAGACAATGCATGCAGTCTAAGTATGAAAAAGGTCGATATGGATCAGTACTTTACAGCCTTAACCACGATCCTAACAGCTACGGTTTATAGCTTAAGAATGGTTAATTTGGATGTGAGGGCTGAGTTAGGGCCAGGTATGCAGCGAGCACAGATGCTGCTGTGGCTTCATTCAGTTGTTTCTGTTACTTGCCCATCTGTCTTAACAACAGCCCTCAAAATAAAAAAAAATCAAATGCTATGGTTAGGGCTGGGTTGGAAGTTGGCACAAATTTTGTGGACTATGTTAAGGAGGCAGTACGAGGGGAAGATTTAGGGTTAATTAATTCTGGTATACATATGTGGCTAACATGCTAACTACAGCATTCAGAGCTAGGATTAATTGTGTCCATGAGTGGCTAACATGTTAACTATACCACTCAACATTAAGATTAATGTGAAGGCAAAATGCTATTAGAACTTCTATTAATTTGAGGGCTGAGTTAGTCATAATAAGTTAGGAATAAACTGTGGCTCAGTGATTAAGGTTTCTGCATCAGTACTCCTGGGGCTCAAAATGTTTGTCAGTTTTTTATGTACAGAGAGAGACATGAGATCCACAAAAAGCACTCAAAATGAAAGAATAAATTCTTATGTGCAATTACAAAAATGGCATCTAGTACACCAGCCGTAAACTGGTTTCACTGCTGACTGCAGCTTGCTCAATGCAAAAAAATAAATAAAATAAAGCAGAACATGTTATATCTTAATATGGTTTCACTTCAGAATGTCGGGTTACTGAAAATTCGAACTTCATATGGTCGAGAACATATGATCGAATTGTCAGAAACTCGAAATTGTGAAATAAAAAAAAAGTCAAACACAACATTTCTGCAGGGGGGCAAGCCCCCCTGCACCCCCCACCACACCCCTACTTAAATATATCAACTCAAAGATCACGCTACAGTGGGGAAAAGGGAAATGTATGCAGAAGCGCAGAATGGGAGATTTCCTGTTTCCTTGCTATAGTGCAATCATGGAGATGGTATATTTAACTAGGGAGGGTGCAGGGGAACTTGCCCCCCTGCAAAAATCTTATTTGCAACTAAATTAAAGTCTTTTTATCAAAACTTCACAATCTCGATTTTCTGAAAACTCGATCATATGGTCTCGACCATATGAAGTTCAAGTTTTCAGTAACTCGACATTCTGAAGTGAAACCCCCTTAGGGTTATATAATAATTCAAATTAGTCGCACAACAAACACACACCAATACCAATGGTGAGAAATAAAAAAATGGTGAAAAGCAATTATATTATTTTCTTTCTGTTTAAACACTGAAATTCATAGTCATTCAGTCCAGAGAGAAACAATGCCCCTGTACTCATTATCAAACTTCTTTGCTTTTTTTTTTGTTTTTTTATCAAGAACACTTTGATAAAAAAAGAAAAAAATACTTTGTATAAACATTCTCTATGCAAATTTGAATTTTGGTAAAGAGCGTCAATGCCAATAAAACTAAATATAGATTTGAATTAACCGAAGAGTTTTTATATAAAACACTCATACTTTTTACATATAATTTCACTGTGATTTTGTAATTCTTCTAAGTACATGGCATGGGTGACAGCTGTTATAATGGCTTTCTATATGGTGCAGTAATTACATTGCTATTAATGAGCTTAGTGATCTCACCATCTAAAAAAATATCAGTGTTAAGGAGCTCTGCATGCATGCTAAATTTGATCAAAACTCACACGTGCTTTCATAGCTAATTGCCCAAACCATTAAGCGATCATCCCAATAGCTATACCAGATATTCATGGATGTAAGGAAAATGTTACATTCTGAAGTTATAAATGTACTTGAACTCAAAAATGCCTTACACAAATCCACGTACATTGGGGCAAATGCTGCCCCCATCACAGTACCCCCAAAGCTGTAAATAATACTCCTTGTTGCGATAAAGTACATTCTTAGTCAATACTGTTTCAGTTAACTGGAGCAAAATATCATTGTACTCAAAACCGTGTAGGCCAATACATCTAGCCAGTTTTTAATGCCTCTAGTATTTTTTTGTGGGGTATAGATGTATAAAGTTCATTGACATCAGATGTGAATAGATACCATTACCCTTTTACCATCAAACATGACATAAGTAAAATAAAGTCTGTAGTATCCTTACTCCTGGAATGTATACAGGATATAAATTGTGTTAAACATTCCTTCAGGAACATGACGTATGCTCTGTAAGGGAGCATTTGCCTGACACAATAGCTAACCCCAGGGATGCTCATGTTTTTTATGTAATTACGGTAAAACATAAAATATATGCAGGTTAGCTGCCCCTACAATAAGTTCCTTCTTTGACTGTTGTGAAGTTACATTCTGTTATACCCATTATTCAAGATATCAACTAATTTCATGTGGAAATGTATTTGTGGGATCCAGGAGTAGTAAACAAATAGGGTTTATTTCACTTTCATAAAATTTGTGCCCCATATTACCAACCCTCCTTTGTCAGTAGTTGTTACTTCTATGGTTTTGTCTTGTGATAAATCCACAAATGCAGCCTGTTTTAGTCTTTTTAAGTGGAATGCATTGCTGCTCAACCTAAAAGAATTGTCAAGATGTAAATCATGCATAACCATGATCTCAAATTGTTTACACTGTAGTAGTATGGGGGGCTAAATTTAGATTTATGGCATTTGGAATTTACCAACTCAAAATCACAGTCATCCTTGTTTCCAGATTTTCCACGAAACCGTGATTTCAAATTTAGCACATGACTAAACTCCTTAATATCCTGTACGTCCTCAGGAACATCTGAAGAGGATATAAAGTGTAAACCTTTATTTAACACAGACTTTTCTGTCTCATTTCAAGTTCTGTTACAAACATGACATTGGAGGATATGAATGTATCACAAAATACCATCATACTGGGAGACTTCAACTACCCAAACATAGATTGGGTACATTATTCTAGCCCTAACACCCTAGCCCAAAGGTTCCTGGAATTCATAAATTCAAATGCACTGGAACAACTAGTCACCTCTCCCACTAGGGGAGATAATATACTAGACCTGATCATCACAAACATGGGGACAAAATGCTCCACACCGGAGGTATACCCCTCACTAGTGAGATCTGACCACAAACTAATCACCCTGGATATACATATCCCACCTCCACCCCAGCACAAAAGACCACAGTGAAAAACTTCTCAAAAGCAGACTTCACTCTTCTTAAGACTGAGATGGTATCCTTTAAGCCCAATGGGCCAGTGGATACCACATCCCACAATGTCGAATCCTTCACAAATGCTCTCTATGAACATCTCCAAGAATGCATGGATCATGCAATCCCAAATAAATCCAAGTTCCTCTCCACCAAAGGCAAGCGTCCTGTCTGGTGGACCTCAGCCATTAACAAATTGTATAACAAAAGAAGGAAGCTACTGCACGACAGAGCAAAATCCCATAAAGGGAAGACATCTCTGATCAACATTAGCAGAAAACTACGTTCTCTCATAAAAACATCCAAGGCCAACTTTGAGAGAAAAATCGCTAAGGACAGTAAAGATAACCAGAAAGCCTTCTTCAGCTATGTTAGAAACCTGGGCGGAAACCCTCAGATATGCTCAGAGTTAGTTCACAACAACAAAAAATACACTGAACCCACAGATATTGCCAACATTCTGGCTGACAGGTTCAGTGCAAATTTCTCCCCTCCCTCACCCCCAAAAGAAGAAATACTTATCCCAGCTGAATGTAATCTCCCTGTCATCTCAGATGTCCAAGTGAGAACCGCCCTCAACAAAGCTAAAAACACAGCATCAATGGGACCTGACGGTATCCCGGGTTGCGTGCTATGTGAACTCCAAGAGGAGCTAAACCCGCACATAAAAATGCTATTTAACCTTAGCCTTACTACAGAATATGTACCTGAACACTGGCATACAGCAACAGTGGTCCCACTCCACAAAGCGGGTACCTCTACAGACCCTGGGAACTACCGCCCCATAAGCTTAATCAGCCTGGTCTGCAAAGCTATGGAAAGAATCATTATGGAACTCATAAACAAAGACATAGGGGACCTACAGACACTTGACCCCACTCAGTTCGGCTTTGTAAAGGGTAGATCCTGCCTTTTGAACCTGGTTGACTTTTTCAAAACAGTCACTAGAGCCATTGATGAGGGAAAAGCAGTCCATACAGCCTACCTGGACTTGGCTAAGGCCTTCGACACAATACCCCACTCAGGCATCATAGATAAGCTCAACAGCTTAAACATAAACCCTTATGTCACTAGATGGGTTGCAAACTGGCTAAAGGACAGAACCCATAAAGTTAAAATCACTGGAGCAATGTCAGACTCAAAGCCAGTCACAAGTGGTGTCCCACAGGGATCTGTCCTGGGACCCCTCTTGTTCGGCATTTATTTCTCAGATGTTAAAGCAAACATGGGAGGGTTGTGGCTGACAAAGTTCGCAGATGACTGCAAACTAAGCGCCATTGTCGATATACCAGGGGACACATACATCCTACAAAAAGGCCTCACAGAAACGGACAACTGGTGCCGGAGTCACAGCCTTAAACTAAATGCCAAAAAATGTATAGTCATCCCCTTTGGGAAAAACAAAGTACCCACAAATTATCACATAGACAGCAACTCACTGAGTACGGAAAAAGTAATCAGAGACCTAGGGACCCAAGTCGACAGCGACCTCTCATTTGACACCCACATTGCCAAAGTGGTTAGAAAAACATTCTACCTTGCCCACCTCATCATGAAGGGATTCACATCCAGATCCAAGGATGTCATTGTATCCCTATACTCCTCCCTCAGCAGACCCATGATGGAGTACAATGCCCTATTTGGTATGTACCTCACCCGGCATTTGCAACAGCTGGAGAGACCACAAAAGTACCTCACCAAGAGGATCAAGGGTCTCCAACATATGTCTTATTCTGCCAGACTAAAGAAACTCCAGCTCTATTCAGTAGCATACCGCCTGCTCAGAGGTGATCTCTGCCTGACGTACAAGGCCATGTCCAATCAGGATCTGATGGACATTCTCCACCTCAAAAAAATCCAAATCCATCAGGACTACGAGAGCTAAAGACTTAAACCTCGGCACAAGTATGAATAGGACATGCTGGAGGGATATATTCATAACCCAGAGGCTTCCCATGCTTTGGAACAAGATCCCAGTTCATGTTAGGCAGAGCCCCTCACTGACTCTCTTCAAGAGAAATCTTGATGAGTGGATGGGAGATCGTAACTTTACGCCAGGGGTCACATCTGTGTCACTGCTAGATAGGGGCACAGTAAACTAATTCTATTATATAAGGGGACCTTCATTGTGTCACTACTAGACAGAGGCACAGTATTCTAAATCTATTCTGTGCATTTTTGTACCATTTCATGGGGTAGCGAAAGCCACATCACTATGGCTAGGCTTACAAATGCCCCAGGGCAGATAGCCTAGTACTAAACTATGAAACTATGACTAACCACGTTATTCCCATTACTGACAGCAGTACTGGATGTGGTTAAACAGGCAATGCATTCAGAAACAGATTATTAAAATCCAACCATTTGTTTGTGTCCGGACATCCTTTTGGATTTAGTAAAGGGATCTCTGGTTCTTCAACACTAGTTACAGAATTTCTTTGTTTAGTAGGCTGCATTAAATCCATTACTTCCACTCCAGACTCATCTTCACTGGAAGATTCTACTGCTCTGAGTAGTGAAATTATCTGAGGTGAAAGAATCGCTATTTCTTAAAAAAGACCTGAAGGAGAGCCTAAACATTTACACTTCTGAGTAATAAATCTAGTAAAATTAAAACAAATACTTTGCCTTTTTTTTCAGGAATAAACCTGTCCCCTTTTATAATCATTAAGATCTCTGCTATGCTTAACTTCATTTACATACTTAGAAGCAAATGTTTTTTATTGATTTACACACTCTTAAAATTGTTGTCATTATGAAAATGCTGTGATAACGTACTTCCATATCTTTCTAATGCACTAAATCAGAACACAAGCAGTGCTGTCACCATTTGCCCTTGTCGGTGATGTAATTCATCATTTCATTTACTATTTCATCTCAGGCATGCTTCACTTCTGTTCTGTTTTCCTCCTTACACCTGCATCACTGTCTTACACTCAGTCTGAGATCACAACAGAACACTGTTTTCATTACCATTTGCGGCCTGGTGTTCATATGTCTCTCAGACCTCTCACCCAGAAGAGACTGTAACATAACTTTATGTAACTCCTTTCCTTACAAGCCCAACTCATTGGAATCAAACTCTGTTTCATCTGTGTATGTGTCTATACATTTCTACCTTCACTCCTAAAAGCAGCCTAAAAAGTGAATGGTGTCTTCTCATGTCATCCAGAGCAAGAGAAAACATGGTATGTTTTCTAAATAATAAAATAATTCTGTATTTCTGTCTGCTATGCTGACTTCCATTATCAAGCTTCAAATCCTCTCTTTCTGTAATTATTATGAATATATTCTGCATATTGTATGATAGTCATTTACTAAAACTTTATTTTTGTTTTCTTTTGTTAATATTGTGTACAGTGTCAGATTATATGGCATACATCAGAAATTGTTTCTAAGTATGAATTTTACAAGACTGTGAAGATTTCTTCCTAAGGCATTTTGTAAACAGATTATAGCCTTGCAATGTTTACCAAGATTCTTTCCTTCTTTAGATTTGTTTCCTGGGGTAGGTAAACAAGTGGAAAAAACAATGAATGCATAAATAAATGTAGAAATACTGTTCTTCAGTGATTGACCTTACAGAGTTTGTGAATAAAGTGAACGTGTCTCAGTTTAGTAAGTTAGTTGAAATAAGCCACGGGTTAATTCTGTGCTAAATAAAACTTGATTGTCTTAGTACAAGCTTTTTTATGTAGTGGACCAATATTTTGTGCTGTATACCACACATATAACATCAATTCAACTTATTATGGATTTTATTTTTGGCATATAAGAAGGTCATTATCCAGTGCTGGAAAAAGTGAAAATACTTCATTTATACTTAGATTTCTAACTGAAAATATTATTTACTGTAGAAAAAAAATCTGTGGTGAAAAACAGTTATATGTCTGATCTGTCTGAATCTTTTCACCTGGCATAATTATTCATAACAAAGGATAACTTGTTTCCATTCATTAACCCTTTGCTGTTTCCAGGTTTTTTGAACTTCAGTTCTTTTCTGATAGAAATAATGTCTGTTACTTTATACTGCAAGCACAGTGGCACAGCAATAGGTTTCCCAGTTTGATTCTTGGCTGGGGTACCTTCTGTGCCTTGTCTGCTTCTTCTCCCTGTGTTCACATGGGTTTCCTCTGATGCTCCAGTTTCCTCCCACATTCTAAAGACATGCAAAATATGGATTGGACACTCTAAATTGGTCATAGGTGTGAGTGTGTGTGTATGAGTGTATGGTGTGGAAAAGAGCTACCATGGCAGACTAGCCACCTGGTAGTGTGGACATTGCTTCTACATGATTGCCAGTGCTGAAATGACACTCCAGCCTCATGTGCAAAAATGGGAAAAAAGGGCTGTGGATGGATGAATGGATGGATAAAAATGCTTAGATTGTATTTCCAAGTTCTTAACGGTCTTTTCATAACATTCATATTGTATTTTATAATACTGGATAAAAGCTTTGACAAAACACATTGAGTGAGTGTGTTGTAATAGCTGCTATTGTTTCATAAGATGTTTATCATTGTTACCTACCCAACACTGCAATGTCACTCTTAGTCCCCTTGGGGGCCATGTCCTGCTGAAGATATGCTTAAAAAACATTTATTGAACACAGGACTTAAGAGACTATAAGTTCAGATGTTTCCATAAACAAAAGTACTTTCAATTCCCCTCTGTGCAATGGTCTAGCTAGTTTTGAGAATGCTTGTGAAACAGGTATTAAACAACTGTTAGAGCATCTATTGATAGATTTTATAATGTTATATTAGAATAATGGGAGCCACTTAAGTACTTTAAAAAAAACTTAACTGATTTGTGCTTCATGAAAGCAGACAAAGGGAGTTGTATGTTAGTGATGAGTTGTGAACAATGTAGTAAAGCCATTGTTGAACTCCGGAATGGTAATTCTATATTATATTAGGGAAGTGCAGAAGTTTGAAATTGTGTCTGCTTATAAAAAGAATGATTTACAGTCTCTTGGTTTCTTGTTCAGTAGAGTATATACAATGTAGATGCATGAGTTTGTTTATGTCTAGGTTTGTTTTGTTATGGTCTATGGATATAAACCTCTTCTGCAACATCAACAGAATGGCTTGGAAGGATAGTTATATCTTACAGAGGAAACCGCTGCTGTGGAACAGACTGCCTATCCACATCAAACAAAGTTCATCCCTTTCCATTTTCAAGCAGAACTTAGATCTATGGATGGGAAATAGAAAATTTACACCAGGACTGCCCCCTGTACTACTAATGGACAGCAGTAGCTAAATGTTTTATGCTGTGCCTGGGTCCCCTTGGATTATCTATGGCATTAGCCCATTTATTCTAATTTGGTGTAATATATAATTATTGACCGTGGTTGGGTAAGGCCAACTATAACCAAATAGGATAGGTTATTTTTAGCACAAAAAGTGAAATGGCTAGATTTAAATGGTCTGCAAGCTATTCTAGTAATTACCTATGAACCTACATCTTGTTTCCTCAATTTGGACACATTTTCATAATACCAAAAATTCGTAAGGGTTGTTTAAATGTTGTGATTAGACCTACTATTATGGCTTAGGTATCAAAGGCTAACTCAGTGGAGATATTCTTGCACAAACTCTGAAGCCATATTTGAAGCTGGTTCTTTTTTATCAAAAATTAATTGCATTTGTTAACTACATTGAAGGAATATTCAGATGGATTGGTTGATTTTAATGACATTGCTTTAGTTGAAAGCAGACATTAAAGCTTTGTACAATTGTATTCCATTTGAAGAAGTGGTGAACATACTTTTTTTAACAGCAAAACAAAACTATATAATTTTGAACTGATATTGTTTTGGACAACATTTTTTATGTTTGCAGATAGGTTTTTCCATCAGATTTCTGATGTAGCCTTAGGTGCTCCCATGGAACCAGTGTTTCCTATTTTTGTGTTAGCCCAATGGGAAGATGTTACTTTATACATGATAGAATTGTTTTAATATGTTGCTTTTATATATGTTTTATTGATGGCCTTTTCTTTTTTTCTAGAAGGGAACACTGGTACAATTAATAGAGTTGTTTACTGTATAAATAAGTTTTAATATTTTTGAAGTTCACTTTTCACCACAGTTTTCACGAAGTGGCTTGTTTATTTATTTTCAATAAACAAGACAATGAATCACAATGGATTTATTTAATCAATTTATAGAAAATAAACATTCATAAATTCTTACTTGCACTATCAGGCCAGTCATCCGATATTCTCTAGTTGCCATATGACATCAGATGATAGTATTTTTTCAAACAGAAAAAGTGATTTTGAGCATTTTTCTCTGGGGAGGGGGGGCACCTCAGTAGTTTAATTAAAAAAAAAAACTGAAGCTGTTAGTAAAACAGAGGGTGATTAAACCCCTATTTCAAAAAGTGGGGTTTAACAAATCTAATATGAAAAGTTGTGGAAAATATGACTTAAAGTTTTATTTTAACATATTCCATACCTGCAAGAGGTGTTATGGGCATTATAAAGAACAACTGGAAAATTTTATAGGGGTATGTGGACCTTAAATGTTTGGTTGTAGATGTTCTTAACTTTTTATACAGCAAGGGAAGCAATTTGACAGGCCTTCTAAAAATTATAAAAAGATCTACAGGGACATTTTCCATAAAGGAGCATTTTTTTCCCTGCCTGACTTATAACCAATGCAGATTCTTATTTTATCCCCTTACTTTGAAGTTAGCAATGTTAATTATTTATTCAGAGTCAACAGAATGTTCATGTGTAAATCTACAAATATTGTTGATGTAGCTAAATGTGCATGTCAGGGATTTCACACAGGAAAAACTACTAGGTCCCTAGCTGAAAAAAATTATGAACATCAGTCAGCTATTAAAAATAATGCTTTAAGTAAACATAGCACTGAATGCAATCATTTTAAAATAGGTTTTCTGTAGTAGAACAGGTGATGGATATAGCAGTCGGGGAGATATTAACGCTTCACTTGAATGTAGGGAGCTTGCCTGGCAGATAAAATTAAATGTGGGCAGGTCTCCTTGTTTGAACGGGCATTTAAACATCAAATGTGAGTTGAACATGAGGAAGTGAATTGTTTTACATTTTTTAAGTTTTTCATGGGTTTAGTATTTTTTTTTTTTGTTTTGTTTTTTTTTAACCAAAGAAGTATGAGGAGTAAAAAATAAACACTGGTAACTTAGTGTCTATTTTTATGATTTTTTTTTTCATTACACAGTTTCAAATGCTTTTTTGCATTTTAATTCTGGCATGGTATTCGTGTCTCCTTTGTTTAGGGCTAATTCTTAAATATTCACTTACAAAACTGTTTTAACAGTCTGTGGTTATAAAAAAAAGTTTTTAATTAGATGTAATTGTAATCTTCAGATATATCAACAAGTAGAACTATTAGTTAAACTGAAGTGTTCGTCTTGCAGTGGAACAATGTATGAATTTTGCAAAGCAGGAGTATGTTCATCCAAAATGTATTACAATACAGGCTTTCTGTGAGGATTCTGTAGCATGCTAAACAAATTAATCCAAAAAAAACCCATTTATTGCTACAGCTTTGCGTCACAACAATTATTTGTAACATTAAAACAAAATGAAGGTCTATATTGCATTGACACAGTGCTTCTGTTGCTACATAACCAATGTAAAGCCACACATAAGTGAGTTGACTGAAAAAAAAGTCTGTGATTGGCTAAATAAGGTTCTGCTGGTAAATGTGGTAAAAGTGCATTTACAATGTAGGTTGCTCACATAACACATTAAATGTAGGTCTGATCTATGTGTTAATAGCCATACACTTTATGTTTGATATTTTAGCCTTATTGTTTTCTACACACTGAATTCCTAATTGCCATAAAATGTGAGCATTTGCAGGGGGGCCATTAAAATCTGTTCAAAAATGTTCTGTATCAAAGCTCTGGGACTAAAAATGTACTGAAGTTTTAAAACCAAATGTATCAAAACTTGGGCAAGACCTTCACAATATCATGTATTATAGCAAAATGATTGTTCTAAAAACAGTCTCCTCTTCTTGCTATCTGTGAAAGTAAAGATGAGGGGGTATAAAGGAGGAATGGAAATGGTGAAGAATATTGCATGTCCTTAAAAGGCAGACATTAGTTAATTGTCTCCTTCTGCTGCAAAGCAAGTGTTATAGTTTTGCTGCTGATAGTGAGTTTCAACAATTAACATATTACAACTCTTATGCTCATGACTAGGAGATGTATTATTGGACAGTTTAATGTGGCAGTATATTCCAGTATTGAAGGCATGACATTTCTGTTCAGGTACATGCATTGCAGTCAGAATGAAAACTGTTAAGAAAAAAAAACAAGCATCCAAACTGCTAAACTCCTTTAATAACAGTGCAAAACTTTCAAACCAGGCAGTTCTTTTTCAATGCATATACAACCAGGTTAAAAAAACATCATTTTTTAATAAAACACCATTCAGTCAATACACTTCATAGTCTCACATGACTAATTATTCAGTAAAATATATAATTATATTATAGCAGCCCTAGGGTTAATAATAAGACACATTTAACATAAAGCAACTATAACATATAAAATGCAACAAAAATATAAAAAATTAACTATAACTATGCTTCTCTTTGAAAACTGGCATAATATTCAGTGGTAAATAAAGCCCATGTTAAAATAGCCAGCAAGTACACACAGTAAGATTGTATTTTGTGTATAATATAATATAATATAATAATAAAAATAATATCATCCATTACAAATTACAAATTCTAGAATGTTGTTATATTCCAGTAAGAGCTTGCAATCAGCACTACAGAAGGAAATGCTTTAGAGCCTCAAAAATCTCAGAAGGGTCTGTAGGGTGTGGGGATGCCATAATAAGTCTTGAGCTTCTGTGCTATGGGATTAGTTCCCAGTGAAGAGTGTATTCGCTTATAGTTTAACATGTTACAGTAAACCATTATCCACCATATTGTGTACACTGACTCCATAAGTAACTTTCCTTGCCACTGCTCATTTATCTTCCATTTCCCCTGCATGTCTACAGGGACTTGATGTACGTATTTGCCAGACAAAAGCAGCTTTCTGTTGTTTTCTTCTTATGATTTGTGCTGCTCTTTAGGGGACGACACAGAACTGAAAATTGCCGAGATTCTGATTAGACTTTCAGTATTTTAACTTAAAAGGGGGAATTTTTCTTGAAATCCTGAAGGAAAACAGTCACTATTCTAGTGCCAAAGTTCTTGTCAGCTGGAAGACCAAATATATATATATATATATATATATATATATATATATATATACATACATATTATATGGGTCTACTTCATTTGCCCTAACTTCCATTTGACTGACACCCATTTGACTGAGACCAAATGACTGAAATTTCATTGACTGTTACTTCATTTGACTGACACTTCATTTGACTGACAAGTATTATTGGCAGCCTCAAGAGCACTGTAAGGCAAGTAAATGGAATATGTCCCCTTTCCCACTGTAGTGTGTCCCTGGAGTTAGAATATATAATTGGGAGGGTGTGGGGGTCGAAGCCCTCCACTTAATTTTGTTTTACTAAGCAATATTAAAGCAAAACCACACAATATAATATGAAATTAAGTGGGGGGATGCTCCAAGTTACAACACAATGGCACTAAATATACAGAACCAACTGATATTGCCAACATCCTGGCAGATAGGTTCAGTGCTAACTCTACCCCTTCTCACCCCCTAAAGGGCCAATCTCTATACCGGAAGAATGCAAAGTTCCTGTAATCACGGCTGCACAGGTAAAAAACACACTCTTCAAAGCCAAGAACACAGCATCCATGGGACCTGATAACATCCCAGGCTGTGTTCTACATGAACTACAGAATGAACTGGCACCCCACCTAAGCACCATGTTTAATCATAGACTCACCTCAGGCTTTGTGGCCACTGAATGGCACACAGCGACGGTTTTCCCACTTCACAAAAGGGAAGCCACCACAGACCCCAGGAACTACTGCCCCATTAGCCTGACGAACCTGGTCTGCAAGGCAATGGAACGTATCATGATGGAACTAAACAAAGACATTGGCAATCTCCAAACTCTGGAACCCACCCAGTTCGTGTTTGTAAATGGCAGATCATGTCTCCTAAACCTGATAGACTTCTTTGAAGCAGTCACCAAAGCAGTGGACGAGGGTAAGGTGGTTCACACAGCCTATCTAGATCTCGCCAAGGCATTTGACATCATCCCCCACTCTGGAATTATAGATAAACTCACTAAACTAGGTATAAATCCCTATGTCACAAGATGGGTTGCCAACTGGCTCGCTGACGGAACCCACACTGTAAAAGTATCAGACTCCAAATCCGACT
>NC_056736.1:110295360-110375360 GCF_019279795.1 Protopterus annectens | reverse complement strand
GAAGCAGTCAACAGTGTCTCTACTATTCCTCAGGGATTCAATGTCTTATTCAAGTTATGTCCTTGCGCTTTCTCCTGGATTAATGGGTGATGTGTTGGGATGGGTCGGTATGCCTTGGTTGCTGTGAGAGAGCTGTCTCTACATTGAGGTGATCCTCTGTTGCCTTATCCGCCATGCTTATTGGCTTGCACCTCTGACAAAAGATCAGTGTCACCATTACATGCTAGGATACTGGGTAAGACCCTGGTATGCCTCCTTTACCATCCCTACACAGAAGAGGAATGCAGGATTGTCATATTTCCTTCCACTCTATGTTTGCTTCTTCAACACTTGGTCTGCTATTCAAATCTGTACCTTCTCAGTAGAGTTCAGAACTTCATCTTTCTATGCCATGTAACAGAACTGAGATAATTAATTTAATTTAGTAATACATGTTTTTGTTCGGTTGCGGGGATGCTGATTTTACATATAGTGGATTCACACATGATTACTTTGCATTTGTAAGTTGATGATGTTACCATTTGTTTTTAAAATATTATTTTCCTTTAAAATGCAGTTTGTTTTGTATTTTGTATATTATTAAAGAACTGGTGCTGTAAATAATCATATTAATTTCTTTTCATTCCTGGAAATCAGTAATATAGTCCTGAAAATAAAATGGAAAAAGTTGTACTGACTCTAAAATGAATCTGGTTACTTAACTAAAGGTGACATTTGCAATTAAACAGCTTTCTAAAATTATCAGCGGATGCTCTTAAAATGATACAAAATTGCATGACTACCACAGAACAGTAAGGTAGCCCATACTAATAGAGTGCTTTGACTGATTTTCCCATCACTGATTTGTATTCACTTATTTGTAAATATACTCGTGCAGAATGCTTTCTTGTAATGTCTAGATTTGACCTAGTAACTTTGTTTACCGCTCCTGCTGTTAACTTAGAAAAAAATAATAGTTTTTTCCAGGAGTATGAGTTTTATTTAGATCTGGTGGCAATTAAACCTAATGGAGGATTTCTGAAATTTTGGGAAGATAAATGCTATTGGTTATATCTTTATGCTGTTTACAGCCTACAAATATTTATTTATTTATTTATTTGCAGTTTGTTTGCCAGGATAGTCCATTGGGCCGCTGGGGCCCATTTTTAATGGAGTCCTAGGGAGAAAAGCACCAGAAAAAAAATGCAAATAGATAATGAAAGGAAGCACAAATACATGAAATACCTTTCAGATAAGACAAATATACATAGTATATAGTTCATTTCAGATAAGACATTTCAGATAAGACAGATATACATAGTAATTGCTCACTTACTTATGTTCCATAGTATAAATCACATTGCTCATTTACATATGTTCAATGGTAGAAGCACAATAGTACACGTATCTCATAAGACAAAGGGAATATATATATATATATATATATATATATATATATATATATATATATACACTTTTATTTTTTTTTACACACACACACACACACACACACATATATATATATATATATATATATATATATATATATATATATGTACATACAGAACAGTATTTACAATTGAAATGGATTCATTGAGATATTTTGCAAAACATAATGAATGCAGTAGATAGTGACACGTGGTAAATGAGTATAAGCACATTAAGAAGTGAGTACATCCGATGTTAGGTGGGATGGGAGCAAGAACATATCCATCTTGAAGTAAGGTGAGAGTGCAGTGAAGATTTGAACAAGGGGAGATTATTGGTGATGCGAATGGAGGGAGGGAGAGAGTTCCAGTGGGGAGCAAGAGAGAAGGACATTAGTTGATTCCCTGCTGGACATGCTGATTTGTGTATTTTAATTATGTTTTGGGAATTGGATCTTAAGTGTCTTCCTGGTTTGTGCATTTCAAAGGTATTTGCAAGGGAGGGACAGAGGGATGGATTCTGAATGAGTTTATGTGCTTGAATGAGCTGGGTATATGTGAGGAGGTTTGGTAGTTCTAGCCAATTCAGTTGATGAAGGGAATTGCAATGATGTGTAGGGGCTCTATGTCCTGCTGCAAATTTGGATATCTTGTTATAACAGGATGAGAGGTTAGATTTAAGGGAAGCTTGTAGGTTGGTAGGGATGGATGCACCATATAAGAGGAATGGGATAAGGTATGTGTTAGCTAATGTTATCATGGTGGTGGGTGAGAGAAAGCGATTGTTGCGGTAAAGCATACCTATTTTTTGGTGGGTCTTTTTGATATTTGATTGCAGATGTTTGTCAAATTTTATCTGATTATTGATAATAACACCTAGAAGTTTAGTTTCTGAGGCAAGTTCTAGGGTAGTATTATTTTTGCTTGCTATTATGAAGGGTTGTGTGTTTAGGGAAGAGGATTTAGAGGTATTGAATAACATGAGTTTTGTTTTGGTAGCATTGAGGGCTAGATGGTTATCGAGCATCCACTGTTCAGTGGCAGAGAAAGCGGCTTGAGTTAGTATATTAAGAGTTGTAAGGGAAGGGGAGTGGCAGATTATAGTAGCGTCATCGGCATATTGTACGAGGCTGGAGTGAGGGATGGCATGATAGAAATCATTTATGAATATATTGAATAATATTGGGCCTAGAATGGATCCCTGGGGGACGCCTGTGGATGTATTAAGGAAAGTTGATATAGCTTTTTTCCATTTAACTGCTTGTTTCCTGTTAGTCTGGTAGCTTGAGAACCACTGGGTAGAGGTAGGGCTTATGTTTAGAGAGCTTGGTGAGAAGCAGGTTGTAGGAAATGGTGTCAAATGCCTTAGAGATGTCAAGGAAATGAGTGGATACAATGTGACCAGAGTCACAGGCTTTGTTGATTATTTCAAGGAATGAGAGTAGGGCTGTGGAGGTACTATGGCCTGGTCTAAAGCCATGTTGTGTGGAGGTAAGAAGCTGGTTGTTGATCAGGTAGGGTAAGAGTTGTTGGTGGACACACTTTTCAAGTAGTTTGGAGATAGGGGACAGAATGGCAATAGGGTGAAAATTTGGGATGTCATTGTTCTTGCCCCCTTTATGGAGAGGGATGATAAAGGCTTTCTTTCAAAGTTGGGGGACATGGCATTCTAGGATAGACCGATTTATTAGTATGGTGATAGGCAGGGCGATGACATTGGCAGCAATTTTTAAGAAGTAGGAGGGGATTTCATCAGGGCCATTGGAGCCAGGTTTTAGTTTAAGTAAGAGTTTTTTTATGGTAGATGTGAAGATGGGATTAATGGTAAAAGGAGGGGGCTGGGGGCATGGTTTGCTTGATGGGGATGGGTTGTTGGTGAATGGAGTAGGGTGGGGAGGAATTACAGAGTTATTGGTGAAGGATTGTATTAGTTTGTTGATAGAGTCAATAAAGAAGGAGTTAAATTGGGTTGCTAAGTCAAAGTCAGTTGCATCTGTGTGTGCGCAGGGGATTTCTGGGATTCTGGGGTGTAGGAGAGAAGAAATACCTTTCCAGAATAGTTTCGGATTGGTATTGTGGTTGGTATGGTGGGTAGAGAAGTAAGCTTTGCGATCGGAGGTGATAAATTTTTTGACTTTATTACGTAATGTTTTGTATTCAGTAAGGGTATTGGAGGTTCTCTGTTTTTGGTATCATGCCCATGCTTTATCTCGAAGTCTCATGGTAGCTAAAGTGTTTTTACTTAACCAGGGAACAGGGTTGTTTTTTATGTGTTTAGTCTTTGGGGGAGCAAGGGATTTGAGTAGGTCTAAGAAAGAGGAGTTAAAATAGGAAAGAGCATTGTCTAGGGTAGGATTTGTAATGGTGTCCAGTTAGTGTTTTTAAGTGTATTTATGAACGTTTCAGGGTTAAAGTTTTTTAGACATCTAGAGGATATGTAATTGTGGGTTTGTTGTGTCAAAGAAGGGAGGCGATGGGCGAAAGTGGGAAAATGGTCAGCTAATGGGTATGGGAGAGTGACACTATCTGAGATATAATGAGGGTGTGACACAAGAATCCAGTCTATTATACTTCCAGTAGAAGGGGTCTTTGAGGGTCTGGTAATGTTATTGATTAGTTGTGTAAAGTTATACAAGTTGATATTAAGTAAGTTATTGGGTGATTGAATTGTGGCCCAGTTTATGTTACTGTCACCTAGGATTATTGTTTCATGAGTGATGTTGGAGGAGACCCATAAGAGAATATTTTCAAGGCATAAGACATTATCGCCAGGGGGGATGTAGAGAGAGAGGATGAATATGAGTTTCTGCTTATTTAGATGAAGTAGGGCTGGTATCATTTCTGCCTTACCAAATGTGGGGAAGGGTTTGGTATAAGGGGTGACTAACAGGGATGCAGAGTATAGAAGTGCTACCCCACCTTCTTTCTTTTGTACTCTGTCATTTCTTAGGATTCGGTAGTTAGGTGCTGTTACTTCAGAGTCTTTTATGTGGGGTTTGAGCCAGGTTTCTGAGATGGAAAGAATGTCTGGTTTATTGTATTGAAGCCAGACATGAAGGTTTTGGATTTTATTACAAAGGCTTTGAGCATTTAGTGCTGAGAAGCAAAGGGTTTTTCTTGTGGTATGGGAGGGATGTGTTTGTTTTCTGGGAATTTGTGTGGTGGAGGGACCAGGGTTTGGGTGAATATCACCAGAGAGAAGAATAGAGATAATGTGTTTGAGGAGATATTTGGAAGGCCTCAGTGTGGCCCAACCGTGTCCCGCCGCCGGGCCGGCGGGCTCACCTCGGGTGCCCGGGGTCCACGGCGACGTCGGTGACCCACCCGTCCCGTCTTGAAACATGGACCAAGGAGTCTAACAGGTGCACAAGTCCGAGGGTGGGCAGGAGACCCCACGGTGCAATAAAAGTGAGGGCCGGTGCGCGCGGTGTTGGAGAGTTTTGTGGATTTAAAAATGGTAAAGTTGGGGTTGGTGTTTCCATAGTTAGAAAGGAGTCTATAGGGGAATAGCAAAGTAGTATGATGGGGTTAGAGGTAGGGAGATAAAAAGATGGAGGAATATGAGTGTATAATAGAGAAAGATGTGGTAGTATGAAATGGGGGGGGTTCCTAATGTAAGTTGGGTGAGACAGAATAAGACAGTGATGGCTGTTAAAAGTGTTATTTGAGTGAATAGTGGTAGGGGACTGGGCGTCATGGTTTGGGTTTGTAGTAGTTATATTAGGTGAATATGAGATGCTGTACTTGGTTTGTAAGTAGATGAGGTGGTTTAGTAAGAATTGTTTAGCTAGTTTACAGAGTAGTTAGATTTAGTTGATTGGATTATGAGTTGTAGGTTCTTGCTAGGGTATATGGTAGGAGGGGTAAGTGTATGGGGAATGATGGGTAGCCTGGACTGGGTAGTTGGAGTTGAGGGAGTGGCTAGTGAAGTACAAATGTAGAGGTGCTGGGGGTGGTTGGGAATTGGGGGTAGGGTAGGGGAGTGGAGTGAGCCCGTAGGGCGAACGGAGTGGGAAGAGCCAAAGAGGTAAATGTAATAGAAGAAAGACAATCAGTGGAGTGGAAGGTAACCACCAAAGGATGGAATGTGAGGGAGTAATGGACTAGATGAGAATGGTTAGGTGAAGGATTAGAGTAGTTCAGGGAGAATAAGACTTGGATATAGTAGAAATAAGGACCTGGAATTAGCTGAGAAGTGCTCTATAAAGTCTACTTGGGAAAGGAGAGATACAAATAGTGTTAATAAAGGGGGGTTGCTGCCATCTAGTGACCTGTTAATGTAACAGTGGTCGCCACGATGGGAGCCCTTGGAAGTGAAGGTAGGGAAAAAAAAGATATCTGAATTAGATTGGGGCAAAGTTTTAGAGGCAGGGGTAAGGACAAGGCTGGGGAATGTAAAAGTAAGAGGGATATGGCTGTTGGCTGTCCTAGCAGGGAGTGTGCACTAATCTCTTATTAGTAATTAAACAACAGTGTATAAGTTTAGAAGGTGGCCTCAATTACACATACACTCTTGCCTGCTTGAAGTCACAGAACAGGGAGTAAGGTTGGTTCTTTTCTTGTGTTGGGGGAAAGGTAGCAAAGTAGGAGCAATTAGTGATCCTTTGGTCTTTGGTGTCCATTTATTTTATTACAGACCTTGAGCCAGCAACATGCAGCAGCCAAGAGCAGGACTGGGGATTTAAATATATTCAGTTAGATAGAAAGTTAGTTCATCTTGATATTGTACATCACATGATCAGTCAGTCATCTTTGCCTTTAAGACTTTTGGCATCTGAAAGCTCTCTGGAAGCTAAAACCAAACAATACTTTTGGACTCCATTTTGCATCCAGGGAAGCAAATTTAAACTGCTGCGCATATCTTACCATTTAAATCAGCTTTGTTTTCTTCCCACCCACTCTTTCCCTCTTGTACATTTAACTTAGAACCTTTTGAGCTGCCCACCCCTCCTGTGTACTTGGCCTTGGATACCCATCTCACGCTCATCTCCATTGCTCATTTTACTGGGGACTGACAGAGCAAACTGGGAAGGCCCTCCCATTGGACAGTTAAAGCTTGAGTTAGCCTCCATGTCATACATTTTCTGGCTCTTATTATATATTAAAGCTATAGTTACAGTAGCATTCATTTTAATACATTTATTCATAGGATCACAGGAGGTTACAGTTACTAGGCTAATGGTCCTGGGGCCCTTACAAGCCTAGCCAAGAGTTTATCCCCAAAAAAGAAACCTCAGTCAGCACCTGTCATCCCTGTCAGTGAGGAACAAAGGTGGAACCCCTGGGAAAAAACTTGTGTTTTCCCATCCATTCATCAAGGTTGCTCTTGAAGACAGTCAGTGAGGTATTCTGTTTGACATGTAGGGGAAGTCTGTCCCAGAGATGGACCAGCCTCTGGGAGACAAACTTGTCTCTCCAGCAGGTTTTGTTATTGTTGCATATTAGATTTAGGCCTTTTGAGTGGGTAATGTGTGAGGAGTTCGACTTACAGATATGGAGCATCTCTAGTAAGGCAGGGTCTGAGATTGCCTTGTAGTTGAGACACAGATCACCTCTGAGCAATCTGTACGATACCAAGTAGAGTGATAGTGATTTGAGCTTGTCCACATAGTACAGGTGTTGGAGGCCATAGATTCTCTTTGTGAGGTAGTTCTATGGCCTTTCCTGTTTGTGCAGGTGTTTGGAAAGGTACATACCAAATTGGGCATTGTACTCAATTATTAGCCTAATGAGGAAGGAGTACAGAGAGGTAATAACCTCCTTTTTTATGGATGCAATCCCTTTACTTATGAGATGAACCAAGTAAAAGTCTTCTCTGATCACTGCCACTATATGATGGTTGAATGTGAGATTGTTGTCAACCTGTGTACCCAGGTCTCGTTCCACAGGATGTGTGCTTAGGGGGTTGACATTGATGTGGTAATCAGTAGGGCCGTGTTTTTGCTGACTGGTATGATAATATATTTTTTTATGTTTAACTTAAGGCCATGAGTTTGGCACTAGTCATTTGTTGCTGTGAGACCCTTTTGTAGTGTGTTAACATCATTGGAGGCATCAATGACAGCACCCAACTTACAGTCATCCCCAAACTTGGTCGGCTACAGGCTTTTTGTCTTTGTCTGGGACCTCTGAAAAGTAGATGCCAAACAGAAGGCATCCTAGGACAGATCCCTGGGGAACAACACTAGTGACAGGTCTGCTGTCAGAGGTGGAGGCACCTATTTTTACCTTGTTGGCCCTATCAGTGAGCAAGTTGGCCACCCACATGATGAGACAGGGTTTTATGCCAAATTCTGTTAACTTTTCGATGATGCCCAAGTGGGGGATTGTATCAAAGGCTTTGGCCAATTCAAGGTAAGTTGTATGTACTGACTTTCCCTCATTGAGGGCCTTGGTGACAGTCTCAAGAAAGTCAACCAAGTTCAGCAGGCAAGATCTGCCCTTGACAAATCCAAACTGTGTGGAGTCAAGTGCTTGGAGATTGTCTATGTCCTTATTTATGAGATCCATAATAATACGCTCCATGGATTTACAAATCAGACTTGTCAAGCCAATGAGACAGTAGTTTCCAGGGTCAGTAGTGGCACCACCTTTATGCAAGGGGATGACAAAGGCAGTTCTCCACCCTGCTGGAATGAAGCCTGTACTTACACTGTGGTTGAATAGGGTGTTCAATGGCGAAGCTAGTTCTTGCTGGAGATGGTGCAGAATACAGCCTTGTATACTATCAGGCCCCATGGAAGCTGTGTGCTTTGCCTTGGATAGGGCCTTTAACAGTTAATCTAGGGAGATGTGAGATGCAGGACAAGTACTGGGGATGTCAAATGGGCCTTTGGGGGGAACAGTGGAGTGAAGTTTGCACTGAACCTCTATGCTAGCAGGTTGAGTAAGTCAACAGGATCAGTGTAAGTGGTACCATTAAGTACAAATCTGGATTATATAATAATACTTGTTTCTTTATTTTTGCCACTTGTCTCATTTTGTGCCAGAAGTAACTTGTTCTGGGACCTTAGTCTTATAACTTCATTGCAATTGTAGGAAGATTTGGAATTACTGCAAGATCTGAACTGTGTTTATACATTATATTGCACTTCTATGTCCATAAGTAGAATTACTTGCAAAAGTTACCTGTTTGCATTTGAAGTCTGTCTGGGATCTTAGTCTTTTAGCTTCATTTGCAATTGTGGGAGAACTGTGGACTACTGCAAGATCTGAGCCTCATTTCCTCATGTATTACTGCATTTTTCTATCAGCAGTGTTACTGGTAAATCTCTGTCTGGCTTGGTATGTTAGACTGTAATATGGATAGCAGCAGTAGCAGTTTTGTAATTTTTTGCTCCAGATTTTGTGCTTCTTTAGCTCTACAGCTGTTCAAATCTCAGCTTTGCTGCTAGAGTCTTATATTCTGCTTATCGTTTGCCTGCTTAAAGTTGCATTGCAGTGCCTTTATTGTTTTTACATTTACTGTTGTTATCCTTTGTTCTTGTGCCTACTACATTGCTTCAGCCCTCCCAGTCTCCACTGATACATTAAGTACTGCTACCTCTGCTGCTCCCTTCTGTTTGTACACTACTTACAGTTTCTTCTAACCTACCTGGGGTCATTGACCTGTAGCTCAAAGTCAAATTACTAAGTGAGCTGTGATTTGTTACATGTTCTGAAGTCACAGAGCTCCACTATTGATTTCATTTGACTGGATTCCTCTCCAGCTTTTCTGTTATAGCCTGCACAGTGCTGCGCCCATCCAGGGTCTTTTTTTCAAGGCTGTGATAAGTATGGAAAGCCTCAAAATGTTTGGAATGAGCTTTTCATCAAAAAAGGAAGAGAAAAAGCTGCAGTGATTGCACTCATATATATAGTTCCCCTTCAAACTATCGAACTTTTAAAACATCGAAGTTCTGATCATCGAGACCAGAACATCGAGTTTTAAAACATCGAAGGTTTGAAGGGGAAGAAAAAGGTAAGTGTAGGTGGGAGAATGTTTGTGTTTTTGCAGGGCACCAAGGTGCCCTGCATACTGTGTGTGTCTATGTGCCATCTGTGTGAAGGCACTTCAGATAGGGTACGGAAAATCTCCCGTTTAGCGCTTCTGCATATAGCACTAAATGGGAGATTTCCCTTTACTCCACTGTAGTGTGGTCTCAGAGTTGAAATATTAAAGTTGGGGTGAGGGTGCAGGGGGGCAAAGCCCCTCTGCATAGAATTCTTAAAATTTCTTTTTCTTTTTTCTTTTTTTTTTGGTTAAACTTGTAACCTTCGATGTTAAAAAATTCGATGTTCTGGTCTCAATGATCAGAACTTCGATGTTTTGAAATTTCGATGGTTAGAAGTGGAACTATATATATATATATATATATATATATATATATATATATATATATATATATATATATATATATAAAATGTCCTTGGAGGCCAAAATTTCACATATAGTAAACCCCGGCACCAAATTCATCAGTAGTACAGCACACACGACACCTCACCAAGGTCAGCACAATACACATAATCCATCATAAACTGAGGGTGTAGAGATTATCTTTCCTAAACCTCAAAGTTCCCCAAAATGCAACACAAGCACAAAGCACACTTAGCAAGTTAAACCTACCTCCTCACATTGCACAAGTAGTCCCAAAGTCAGGGATACTAAACCTGTAAGGTAGGCATCTACCCAACCAGACATTCCAGTTTTAGGTAACTCCATTGTAAGACATACTTGAGTATCTCAGCACCTTGAGACAGCAAAGAGAGAAGTGTACTTCCTTATCTGCTGCCAGGATTTATCAGATCACAGGCATGCAAGTCCTTGAACAAAAAGTACCAGTATGACGCTGTCATAGTACATGTGAATGTCCATGATTTGAGGTTTACTTTACTGGACTATATGAAGAAAATCATGATGGAGCATTCTGACTATATGTCCTGGGCAGATATGAGCTTAGCATTGAGCAGAATTCTACCTTCTCCAAGGATGATGACACTATATGAGCAAAAAATAATTGACTTCAATAACTGGGGGCACAATATTTATCAGGCTGAGAGGTTATGTTCAACAGACCATGCTGCATCACCAAGGATGGCCTGTATCTGTCCCCTCTAGGCTTTTGATTATTGGCAAAGACATTATTCATGCTTATATTGCCTTTTTCAGGCAATGCCAATCTGCTAAACCTACCAATATGTGAAGATGTTAATGATCAATGCTAGGGAACCTAAACAAGAAACTCTACTCCCTATAAGCCTTCCTCACCCTGGAGGACATAAAAGTCTGTGTAGTGACTGAGACATGATTTAAATGGCAGAGAGCACTCAGGCTGTGCAGAGCTATAATGTCTTCCACACATTTAGACCAGCTACTGACAAGAGGGGGAATAGGTGGAGGTATCTCTGTCTTCATTCAGAAGAGACTCACATTGAGGCTGGTAAAGCAGCATGATGAACTAAAGCCTCTTCCTGTCCAAATAAACATCAGAAATCTATTAGCTAGCTATAGAACTCCCTCTATGAGCCAAGAAAGCCACAGCTCCTATCTACAGTAAATGAAATCAGTATTAAACCCAATACCATTTTCCTAGCTGATCGAAACTAACCAGTTATAGACTGTGAAACCTACACCACCATTAGTGCACAAGCACAGAGATTCCTGGACTTTGTCAGTACAAATGCCATGGAACAATTAGTCAGAGTACCCACTAGGAGAACAACAGCTTGGATCCTGTCCTTATTAATATAAGGGCACCTTCCACCATCCCTTGTGCATCTTCATCACTTGTTAGGTCTGACTATAAAACTGCCCACTTTAAATAAAATTGAAATCAGAGATTTTTCACAACATTTCTCTCTCTCTCTCTCTCTCTCTCTCTCTCTCTCCATTTCCTACGCCATTGAACTACCTACTCTTAAGTGATACATTGGCAAACTTCAAATCCCCACCAGACCCAGTTAACTCCACTGAAGACATGGAAGCCTACAACACCACACTTTACCAGCATGTAAACAGCTGTGTACACTGTAGGAAGTAATAAGAAAACCAGTGAAGGAAATCCTCATGCTAGAACCATAATATCAACAAGCTTTGCAATAAAAGGAAGAATTTTAACCAAAGGTAAGAACAGTGATTTCTAGAAGGATACAGCCTTCATCACTGAAACAAACAAACAACACAATAACTTAATAAAATCCACTAAAGACATGTTTGTGGATAAAATAGCCACCCAAGCAAAAAACAATAACATGGCCTTTGTTAATCATGTCTGTAATCCAGAAGCACAACACAGCAATGCACTGAGCTGATTGTGAAGGAACTTACGTACAATGAGGCTGACGATATAGCAAACCTACAGGCCAATAAATTGAGCTTAAATTTTACCCCTGTCTCCCCTCTGTCTATCACAAAAATGTATCTGAAACTGACTCACATCCAGCTACCACATAAGACCAAGTCCTAAAAGTATTCTCAAAAGTTAAAAGTACTGGATTGATGATGCATCTTAAACAGCATGAAGCAAGACTTCTGGAGATTGACAGAGAGGTACAGAAAGCACAAGTTCCAGGAACAGAAGAGATTGAGGTAAACAATACCCCATACAAAAGAAAAACTACCACGCTACAGACTCAGGCAATTACAGACATATAAGTCCGACCAGCCTCATATGCAAAACAATGGAAAGACTGGAGCCACCTTAGTTTTGAGTTGTCTAGGGCAGGTCATGCATACTCAGCCTTGTAGACCTTTTTGAAAAATTCAAAAAAGCAATGGATGAAGGTAAAATGGTACATACTACATACCTCAACCTGGCCAAAACTTTTGACACAATCCCCCACTTGGGCATAGTAGTAAAGTTAAATAAACTGGGAATAACCCCGCATATCACCCAGTGGATTGCCAACTAGCTCAAAGATAGGACAAATGATATTAATCTTGGGAACGCTACCACCACAGAGAGACCAGTCACCAGAGCAGTATCCCAGGGTTCTGTGCTGGGACCTGTCCTGTTTGGCATATACTTCTCTGAAGTAAAAGCCAATACCAAAGGGTTCTAACTGATTAACATTGCAGATGACTGCACAGTAGGACCAGTCATTAAATCCCCAAATGACTTAGCCATCTTGCAGGAAGGTTTGTACCAAACTGATAACTTTTGACAGAATCATACACTAAAATTAAATGCTAAAATATGTCTTATCATATCTTTCAGGAATCTGTCTACCCCAGGGAACTACAACATTGAAAACAGGTCTGTGATCTAACTTTCAATCAACAGATGTCCACTGTCATAAAAATCCTTCTATATTAAGCAGCTTACAAACAAAGGGATTGTGTCTAGATCTAGAAATGCCATTGTCACCCTTTATTCTGCCTTCTTTAGACCAGTTGTTGGGTATAATGCCCCCCTTTGGCATGCATCTGTCAAGAAACATGCAATAATTGTAATGCCCACAGAGACACCTTACCAAAAAGATACAAGATCTAAACAGTATGTCCTACATTGACTGACCTAAAGCTCTGTCACTATTCAAGATTCCTGGGAGGAGCTAACAAAGATGACTGCATAATCCTCATGTCTTACCTATCGCTATTGTAGGAGAATAAAACCCAGAAATATAGAGAAAAGTGGACAGAACAACAAAATAAAGGCAGTAAACAATCCATAAATGAAGTCAAAACAATGGAACAGCAAAAAGGAGAGGACCTAGATGTGGGTGGAGGGAGTATCCAATGATTCAACATTTATATGGGAAACAATAGAGACCCAACAGCAAAAAAATGAAAAAAACTGCAAGATGAGTACAAGGAATGCAGGAAAAAAAAACAGAATCCACAGAAGAACAACTAGTACAATGCATGGACAGGCTAAACATTCTGGTAGAGGAAGTGGCAAAACTGAAGAAGTCCTGTAGGACTCCTGACTAAGCTTCTTCATTCCCCCTACTCTACTATAACTATTCACTGTACTTATTAGCTATACATATACTTTCTTCTTATCACCCTACTGCTCTCCTCTTATGCTCTGACCCACTCCTCCTTTTTCTCTCCCCTGTCCTCTTTTCCATCTTATTACTTCTTCTCCTTACTAGACCTTTGCTTCTCACTCTTCTCCTCCCTTGTATTTCTTCATTAATCCCTTTGTATGTCCTATACTAATTCTTTCTCTCCAACTGATTATCTAAAACAATTTGCTAATCTTTAGCTTTTTAAATTGTGATGCTTCTACTGAACTGGTATATTTTTTGGTGTGCCTTAGGTATTTTGTTATTCTTATTACTAAATGTATATTCTTACTATACTTTTTTTATTATGTCTCTTTGTAATTGATTTATGTGAGGAGCTTTTCTCCCCGGGCCTCTACTGAAAATGGACATATATCCAGCTAGACTAGCCCGGTTAACAAATGTAAAATAAAATAAAAATAAATAATAAATGGATATGCAGGAAAATAAATCCAGGCGGGGGAACCTATGAATCATCAAGGAGGTTGGTGTAATGGTTAAGGTACTTACCTTAAAAACACAAGGTGCAGGGTTTGATTCTGAGATGGGGTAACTGGCTAGGCTTAAAATTGCCCATAAGAGCAGTTAGCCTAGTACTAACCTATGAACTGAACTATGAATAACTGGGGAAGAGCTAAGCAACCCTAATAAAATCACAGCTAAATTCATTTGAAGAACTAAACCTAGAAGTAGGTAGAATCCACAGAATCCGCAAGCCAAGGCACGTGCTATGCAAGCTATAGTCTTACACAACAAAAGAATGGATCCTCAGGAATGTCAGAACAACAAAGTTAAAGGGCACTGATGGCAAAGACATCAGAATAAATACAGACAACTCAGCAAAAGTGCATCATCAGAGACAGGAATACAACATAATAAGAGAAGAACTGAAAAGAAGACAATTAAGCTCCAAACTCCAGTACCCAGCAAAGTCACTGATAAATATTGCAGATCATCAAGCCAGTCTAAAAACCCTAATAGAGACCTGGGATCTTCTAGAGATGGCCAGAGACTATGGAAAGCACAACACCCAGGAGCAGATGAGATGGAGGTAAACAATATCCCATACAATAGAAAGACTACCAATGTTCAGTAGAAGAGGTCACATCCTCCCACACCAAAAAAAGATAACATGGAAGATGTAAGAGCTAATCAAGTGGATCAGTATAAGAATCAGACCACAGATTATGTATGATTGCCTATGTAGTAACTGATGGCTTAATGAAGATGCTTCTTGCTTTAAAAAAACAGGAATTCAATAATTTATGTAACATTGCTTAGGTTATATGATATATAGCAATATATGTGAAGTATAATGTTTATGTTAATATAGTTTGGTTACTTTTTATGACTGTAAATTTGTCTATGTCACAAGTGATAATTCAGTAAAGGTGTTTGAAAAAAAAAACATGACACAAGCAGTAGAAGCAAAAAAAAAAAAAAAAACAACAACACAACAAAGGGAAGCTGGAGTACTGGCAAAATCCAAGAAAATCATATCCTGAATGGACCACAAAGAGAGGATAGATGGTGGAAAATGTCAAAAATCACAGGACAGAAAAAAACAAAGAAAAATAATATAAAGCAAGCAGGAGTAGAAACAAAGAAATTAGAGTCACAAAATTAGAAGACAGAAGGCAAAATCAACCAAGAGGAAACAACAGAAGCAACAACACAGAAGGGATAACTGGTACAAATGGAAAGAACAGCTGAATAAACAAGCTACAACACAAAGCAATAAAAACAGGATGGACTAGGTAAAATGGGCTTATAATTCCACACAATGGATTCACAAGGACAAAATATAAAGTAGTTAGCCCCATACAGCAAACAGCCAGTGAAACAAACCAGAACGAAAGGCAAGAATGCATTAACTGCTTACCTCAGGAAAGACTGCAACCTCAAATTGAGCCCATGGAAAAGAAGGACAGACAAACATAAACTCGAAAGACTTCAATCCTCACAGAAGGCCTTTTGAGCCCACTGAACAAGAACAAAGTTAGAGTGAACATGCGTAGTAATTCACAACAATGCTCACCTCTTCACCAGCATCAGTCAAAGGAAGCAGAAACACTTCTGGCAATTCCTTCTTTAAACTGACGAATTCAAGCCCATTTGAGAAGCAGACACCATAAAGGAAAAAACAAAACTACTAAAACCACATTTCTTTTCATCTCCTTTCTTTCTTTTTCCCCTCCCAATCAGCATTTTATCAAGAATTTACTCCAAGGACTGTGAACTCAATAGAGCAGGTCTGACTAATCAGAGAAACAGAGGGGAGGGAAAAAAGAAACAAGTCTGCAAGCAGGGGAAAAAGGGCAAAGAATGAAAGCCACCCCACAATTGTAAACAAAGGAAATCGATGAGCAAAGCCACAAAATACAAACATCAAACTGGGGCTCAACAGAAGAACGTAAAATAGGAAGATCCAGTCAAAGGAAGGGGTAACATGTTCACAAACTGCTGAAAAAAGGGATATAAAAACAACATGGCTCTAAAAATTTTGGAAGAAGCACTGGGCAGTGCAGATACAAACATTCAGCCAATGTGCTGCACACTGAACTAGGGGTGAGTGGGAAAAATTATACTTTTTAATTTATAAAAGTACTTGATAACAGAGCAGTAACAAGCACAACTCACACAAACAGCACAGGAGAGTACAGGAAATGTGCTATAAGGACCATACTGAAAGGGGCAGTTAACAACGGCTGTGGTAATCGGCTACTAAGTATCAGAACTGACAATGGCAGTTTATGAAAAATACAGGGGAAGGAGTCTAAGAGTTGCAACAACCCTATAAAGAGTGTAAAAACTCACTCCAAAGATAAATGCAGTATGGTAATATGCACAGCCTTTAATTAAAATATACAAAGGATGCAGCACTGGTACATTGACTGAAGCATGGGATGAGATGAACAGGGGAGCTCATGGGTAAGCACAAGAAGGCTATAAATGCAACTCTTAAATCTAATTCAAATTGGATCTCAAGATGTTAACGGGTATCCATGTACTGTGTCTGTAAGATAGCAGAGGGATACGGGCACCCATAAGACTGAGATAACAGGTGTATGTTTATGTTTGTATGTATATTAAAGTCTTTTTTTCTCATCTCAAAAGGCAGAAATGATATAGACAAAGCAGTGTAAAGTAATAAGGCAAGTAACATAAAATTGTGGCACAAACACTGATGTCATAAAATAGTAAATAGGAAACAGATGTACCTTTATTACTGAAAACTATCTGTGGGAGAAAGGGACAAGAGGCAGAGTAAATTAAAAAAAAGAAGAAAGGAGGAATACAGTATAAATAAAAGAGAAAGAGGGACAAAGATAAGAGAAAGAGAATATAGACAAACATATAAATAAACATATGAAAAGAAGTAGTACAGAAGGATTGAAGGAAATGGTGTTATACAGTAGTAAGAAAATGGCAGTAGAAAAGGGTGCCTGGTAGATAAGTCCACGTATAGGAAAAGGAGGAAAATAAAGAAGGAAAAATATGCAGAGAGAGAGAGAAAGAGGAGAGAGAGGCAGACAGCAAAGTAGGCCAGGCAGGACGAAGAAGAAAAATAGGCAAACACATTGATGGGAGTAGGAATGCACTGTACCCAAAGGGTAGTAGGGGGAACATCCAGCTAGCCCAATGGAACGGGAAGGAGAGAGACCAGCACTCTAAATGTCATGACCTGGAATGTGAAAGGAATGTAAAGTAGAATTATCAAAAAATGCATCACAGAAGAGGTTGATATCTGCATCTACAGGTTTAAATGGAATGTATTAGAGGGGACTAGAATGTACCAATAAATCTGAATCTGGAAGAAAAGTTGGGCAGAAGGAAAACAATGCAAACAAACAAAAGGACTTAATGAAGGAGATTAGTGATGGAGGCTGGGTTGACATATGGAGAAACAGACATGAAAAATGCACTTTTACTGGAAGATAAATCGATCAGGGAAGCAGGCGAGATTGTTTTTTTGGTGAGATTAGCAGGTGCAAAAAAGACAGAGAAAACAAAAATACTAGACAGATACATCTCCGATCATACTTTAGTAGTAATGCAGGTTGAGACAAGAAAGGGAACAACACCACAATGGCAATGGAAATGGGATTCCTCAAAGTGAAGGACAGAGGACAGGCAGAGAAACCTCAGGGAAAGGGTGAGGAGAATCATAATAGACAACCAGGAAAACAAACCTGAGATGAAAGAACAATTATATGGAAATGGGATTCCTCAAAGTGAAGGACAGAGGACCAGCAGAGAAACCTCAGGGAAAGGGTGAGGAGAATCATAATAGACAACCAGGAAAACAAACCTGAGATGAAAGAACAATTATATGGAAATGGGATTCCTCAAAGTGAAGGACAGAGGACCAGCAGAGAAACCTCAGGGAAAGGGTGAGGAGAATCATAATAGACAACCAGGAAAACAAACGTGAGATGAAAGAGCAATTATATGGAAATGGGATTCCTCAAAGTGAAGGACAGAGGACCAGCAGAGAAACCTCAGGGAAAGGGTGAGGAGAATCATAATAGACAACCAGGAAAACAAACGTGAGATGAAAGAACAATTATATGGAATTCCTCAAAGTGAAGGACAGAGGACCAGCAGAGAAACCTCACGGAAAGGGTGAGGAGAATCATAACAGACAACCAGGAAAACAAACCTGAGATGAAAGAACAATTATATGGATTCCTCAAAGTGAAGGACAGAGGACCAGCAGAGAAACCTCACGGAAAGGGTGAGGAGAATCATAATAGACAACCAGGAAAACAAACCTGAGATGAAAGAACAATTATATGGAAATTCCTCAAAGTGAAGGACAGAGGACCAGCAGAGAAACCTCATGGAAAGGGTGAGGAGAATCATAATAGACAACCAGGAAAACAAACCTGAGATGAAAGAACAATTATATGGAAATGGGATTCCTCAAAGTGAAGGACAGAGGACCAGCAGAGAAACCTCAGGGAAAGGGTGAGGAGAATCATAATAGACAACCAGGAAAACAAACGTGAGATGAAAGAACAATTATATGGAAATGGGATTCCTCAAAGTGAAGGACAGAGGACCAGCAGAGAAACCTCACGGAAAGGGTGAGGAGAATCATAATAGACAACCAGGAAAACAAACCTGAGATGAAAGAACAATTATATGGAAACGGGATTCCTCAAAGTGAAGGACAGAGGACCAGCAGAGAAACCTCACGGAAAGGGTGAGGAGAATCATAATAGACAACCAGGAAAACAAACCTGAGATGAAAGAACAATTATATTGGAATGGGATTCCTCAAAGTGAAGGACAGAGGACCAGCAGAGAAACCTCATGGAAAGGGTGAGGAGAATCATAATAGACAACCAGGAAAACAAACGTGAGATGAAAGAACAATTATATGGAAATGGGATTCCTCAAAGTGAAGGACAGAGGACCAGCAGAGAAACCTCATGGAAAGGGTGAGGAAAATCATAATAGACAACCAGGAAAACAAACCTGAGATGAAAGAACAATTATATGGAAATGGGATTCCTCAAAGTGAAGGACAGAGGACCAGCAGAGAAACCTCACGGAAAGGGTGAGGAGAATCATAATAGACAACCAGGAAAACAAACCTGAGATGAAAGAACAATGATGAGATGGGATGAAAGTGTTGATAAGAGACTGGATAATGCATGAGGCAGGGAAATATGGGAAAAACAAAGAAGATAAACTAAGAAGGTGGGAGCTGAATCTGTGATGAATGTAAGGAAGATGGGTAAAATAGAAAGAAACCATGAGAAAGAACTAGACAAACTCAGAATCAAAAGCAATAAAGAAAGCCTAGAAATCATATATATATGAAAAGAAAAATAGCTGAATGGAAAGAATTCTGGTGGCTGCAAGTGAAGAAAGCAGACAAGGCTTTGGCATGGAGACTTAAAACAAAAAGCGAAGAAAAAAGGATCACCAAGCTTAGAACAAGGGTTGCGCAGGTAGTTAAGGGGAAGAAGAAAAGACAGAGGAATAAGGAATTTCTTGCAGGAGATTTGCAAAGGAAATATGCACCTGAAAATGTCCAGAACAATGAATTGGAAAAGAGTGAAAATCTCAGAGGGAGAAAAGGATGAACTAGATATGCTAACAAGATTAGAAGTTAGACTTCTAAAAACAATTAAAGGAGGCAAACCAGTGATCCAGTATAGATAACCCATTGAATTCTATAAACTAATATGCAGAGAAAGAGAAAAGGAACTAGCAAGGGTGTACAACACGGGTGTAGAATATGGCATCCTCCTGAATTCCATGCAAGAAGCAAGAATAATTTTGATACCCTCCTCCAAAAGTGAAATAACTGATGAGGGGTCACTCATGCCAATATCCCTAGTAAACACAGATGGGAAAAATACTAGCAAAATTTCTACCTAAAGGAATAGAGAAACTCCTTCCAAATACATACAGAAAGAGCAAGCTGGTTTATAGAGGGAGTATATCAGTGAACAACTAGTGGGAGGGGCTCAACTTCATGGAAAAGCAGGAGGAATCAGGGAACCAAAATGCAGGAATAATGCTATTTGATATCAAAAAACATTTGACTCATTGAAATGGGATTTTATGTTCCAAATTCTAAAAAGAATGGTGAGTGGGGGAAGCATTCAGGAATTGGATAAAAGCAACATATAGACATGCATCAGCAGAGGTTAAGGGTAAATAGGGAATGTATATAGAGATCTTATTCCAAAGGGGCATAAGACAGGGATGTCCACTTTCCCCAAGCCTTTGCATTCTGGCAATGGAAGTCCTAGTGATTGAGGTAAAGGAGGCACTACAAGTACTAGAACTGCAAGGGAGGGATGGCTAAGTTCCTATTATTTGCAGATGATTGCATCATATTAGCAGAATATATGAAAAGAGCAGCAGACATTGTTATGAAAAAATTTGAAACCTTCAAACAAGAGGCAGGGGTTGAGTGTAACATAAAAATGCAGTGTGGGTAAAAATAGGAGGAAGCATGGATCAAGATGCACGCATGGGGATAAGCACACCAATGAGGCCAGGAGTGAAATACCTAGGATTAGAGGTATGGGAAGCAGTGATTTTGACAAGAGACAGGAACTACAAGAAGCTTGAAAGAGAAGGAAGCAGAAAAAAATACTGAGAAAGTGGAGGGGCAAGTTCACAACCTTAACAGGTAGGATGAATGTAGTGGAAATAAGGAAAAAAAAACACAATTTATTATATGCTAAGGCATATCCCCATGAATAGAAGGGAGAGGATAATCAAACTCACCCAAAGCCACTTGACAAATTTATATGAGGAAAGAAGAAAGCAAGGATCAATAAAGATTAAGAACAAGAGCAAGCAAAGCAGGGTGGGGAATGCGAGACTTTGAGAGCTACGCCAAAGACTACACCATACACCAATGGTTAAGGTCAACAGAAAAGAAAAAAGGCAAAAAACAGACAGGTAGGAAAAACAGGAAGAGAGAGAAAGTAAAGAAAAATTAAAGAAATAGCCAGGAAAAATTAAGTCAAATACTCAACTAGCACTAAACCAAATAGGACTAAATGGAATGCTAGAGAACATTATAGGTTTTAGAGGGAGAGATATGGGAAAGACAGGAGAGGGGAGAAAGAAGGATGGCAAAAACAAAAAAGAATAATGGCAAAAGACGGGTGGCACAAGCTATTACAAAGCCACCAGGAAGACCAAGAAGGTGAAATAACACCAATTGTTTGTTTGTGTCTTTCGGCTTTTCCCGGTTAGGGGTCGCCACAGCGGAACCCCGGTCAGCTAATGATTGGCAGTTGATTTTTATGTACCGGCTTGCCAGGCCTGATGCACAACTTTCAACGAAGGTACGCCCATTCACGCATGTCTCCACGCAGAAGATGCTCTAGCTGAGAATCGAACTGGACAACGTCTTACTGTGAGGCGACAAGGAGAAAAAATGGAAAGAAGTATGGAAAAGAGTCAAACAGGGTGTTGGAAAAAATCAGGGTGGAAGAAATATTATGCAAAATAGGAGAAGGAAAGAAGAATGGAAAAATGGGTGGGATGGAAAGGGAAAAGGAGAAGAAGACTGGTGAAGGGGTTTGGTGGTGGGTATTTATTTTTTATTATTTATCACTGGATAATGGGTATTGAGTGTGTTTATGTAATGTGAACTACCTCTTGCATGTCATACCTGTTATTTTCTTTCTTATGTTATTCTCTGATATTGCTTTTTTTATATTATTTGCACTGCATTTCTTTCATGAGCTGACATTTGTAAATTCATTTAGGCTGCACTTGTGCGGTCCTAAATGTCAGTAAAGTTTCTTTGAATCTTTCTTTGTATCTTTGAATCATTGAATTTACAAAGACACTGGGCAGGAAAGAGAATAAGTAGAAAGACAGAGACTCAGGGAAAGCTGAGAAATGAAAGAAGGATGGAATGTTGCAGATGAAGAATGGGAAGATATATGTTGGCTGGCTAACACCATAAAAATCCTAAAGAGGAGATGGGATACACGGATGAGAATACTGCACAGTTGGTATCAAACACCCTCAAGAAATCAACGTAAAGGAGATGGAAAAGGTGACATATGTTGGAGATGTGGCATGGAGAAGGCAGGAATTATATACATGTTCTGGGAGTGTGAATGGCCAAAAAAAGATATGGGAGAAGGAGGCAGAAGAATGGGGAAATATATGGAGAAGAGCATCCTAAAACAGGGGAGAACTATGCTTTTTAGGACTAGACACAAACCAGGAACAAATGGAAAGAAATTAGGGAACAGATATTAGCCATTGGCAGAGAAACAAAATCTAGAATTGTCAACAACTAGATAGAAGCAACAGACATACAACAATAGGACACAAAAATAAACAAAGCAAACACTCTGAGGAAAATAATACAAAAAAATAAATAAATAAGACAAAGAAAGGGGGGAAAGAACTCTGAAAGAATGTTAATAAGTAGGCGTGCGACAGCATTAGAACATCATTAGGTGCAGAGAACAGGCCAGATATCAGTAGCAAGGAAAGAGCAGTAGGGGAAGGTGCAATCATAAAAGGTGGGGGAGGTTCAACCTACAAGTCAGAGATACACATAGAACAGGACAGGAAACAATGAAAAATTCACAGAGAAGGAAAAAGACAACATGGGGGATTGAAAGAGACAGGAAAGCACAACCACTAAAGAAGTGAGGGGGGTGGAGAGGAAGGGGAGGAGGGAAATCAAGCAGAGAGACAAACACCACTGAAAGACATTAGGAAATAAGTAAAGTGACCATGTAAAAGAAAAGTGTAAATGTAAGTGTACAGTCCTTGTTATCATATTTAACTTCTCATTGTGGACATGCATGAGTACTCTGGAAGGAGAGCACTGTAATGACATGAAAGTGATGTGCATATACAATAGTGGATGATTGTATGTTGTGTAATCAAATTAAATAAAAAGATGCACACACACACACACACACACACACACACACACACACACACACACACACACACACACACACACACACACACACACACAAAAAAAAAGCCCTGTCACTATAATTGGTATCCTTCAGACTGCTAAGAGGTGATCTGTGTCTGGCATGTAAGGAATCCTCCAACCAAATATTGATGGATGTACTGCACATCTGCGAGTCAAATGATATCAGAAATACTCTGTCCAGGGATACAAATCTCTTTTCTGGAACATCAGTTGTACAGTTTGGAGGGACAGCTATATCTTCCAGAGACTATTACTGCTCTGGAACAGACTCACCATTCATTTAAATCAAAGCTCTTCCCTGTGCATATTCATCCACAATTTGGATCTATGGATGGATAAAAGAAAACGTACCACAGGACTGCCCCCTCTACAAGTAATGGAGAGAGTTGGCTCCAACATGCATTACCTCACACATGGGTCCTCTCAAATTATCTGTGGTATGATCTCAGCTATTCTCACTCGGGGTAATATATAGTTATTGAGCATGGGATGGGTAAGGCGAATGTAACACTAAATGGGATAGGTTAATTCAAGCACCAAAAGGGAAAGTGCCTTGTCTTAAAATGGCCTGTAAGGGCAGCTAGCGTAGTGCTTACCTATGAACCTCTATAGAGCAGATGTGAATATTTCCTTTTCAACAGTGTTTCAAGTTTTTTTTGAGAATACACCACCATTTTTTCCATAAGAATAATACAAGTCCCAATCAAAATTATTTTGTATATAAACCTCTAAGTATACTGTAGAAAACTGTCTAACATTTTGCAACTTGTTCAGTCACCTATCTAGAATAAAGTTTTACTTACAAAGAATGTAAAATGAAATATGAAAAAGGCTTTTTTAATTGCAGTTCAGCGTTAGTTATGCTGAACCATAGTCTCAAATATGAATAATGAAGCTCCAAAGTTCTTAGATGGGAAAGAACAAATATAAATGTCTACTCCAGAGTATATCTGTGAATATGTTGGGGGCAAGACTTCCCCTTCAGTTACCCTGTGCTGATACTTGTACCATCCAAATTCATAACACTTACATGTAGGCTGCATCAAGAGTGTAGCCAGCATTAGACTTTCGAGTTCCACAGCAGTTCACTGGTTTCTTTCTCTCATACATTTCTGATATTCACAAAAACCTTAAAAAGTTATCTCTTTCTAATTAATTGCAATCTGTTTATTGATAAAATTCATATGTTCAATGGAATTTTTCACTTGTGAAAAAGTGGAGAGAAACTCCTTCTGCATCTACAGTAAAAACTGATAATGTCTAATAGATCTTCAGCAGTTTCTGCTTTACTGCAGAACTATCCCTGTGTATTACATCAGTAACATACCTCTCAACCTCTGAAATCTGAAAACAGCCAAAATACTTGGGGGACAATGGCCCAAAATCAGGGACAGATTTTAAATGCTGATCTTACAAATGAAAAAAGGTTAGTAAAATAACTGAGTTTGCATTAGCATGCATTTTCTGAAGGATATGTAGTCTTAAACTCAAATGTCTGTCATTATTTAGTGACTTCAGTCATCAACCATTTGCCAGAAAACCATACTTTTATAGGTTCATAGATAAGTATTAGGTTAGCTGCCCTGCTGGGCAATTTTAAGTCGAGCCATTTCTGTTTTTGTGCTCGAAATAACCTATCCCATTTGGTTATAAATTGGCCTTACCTATCCCATGGCCAATAATTACATATTACACTAATGAGAATAACTGGGATCATACCACAGATAATTTGAGGGGACCCATGCATTGGCTAAAGCATTTATGAGTTGCAACTGTACATTAATAGTACAGATTATGCAGAGCAGACAAAAATATGAATAAAAGATTTGGACATTCTGCAAAAATCTGGACAGTTGAGAGATGTAGATAGAAGTTCACCTTGGAAATAGGAAAAAATGCACAGATATGAATATAAAAATAATTTAAAGTTTCCCAACTAACTATCCCACCTCTGTTAACTATAATTTTCCTTGGATAGTGCAAGGTCTTAAGACAAAACCCAGCCTAAGATAACTATATTGCCTTGACTGGATTCTAACTGCATATGTGCTCCAAAACTTATCCTATCCCCTGTACTAAGTGATCAGAACATTATAACTTTCACATTCTCTAAGCACAACTTTATAATACATAGAAAAATGTGCTCCTTATGAACACTCCCCAAAGACAACAAAGCTCATTTCCTTCACAAAAAACAGACTGGTCACCAATCGTCTTCCACAGTGACTGCAATAGAGTATTACAGTATTTTGTAAGCATATATTTCCTCCTTTGAAATGAAAGAATTAAGCAACTCTCCATCAGTGCTTTACCCCAAATATCAAAAAATAGTTAGACGTCCATCACAGCACAACTCCATTAAGATTCCTAGAACCTGGGAAAATATTGTTTCCTGAGTAATTCATGCAAAAACATAACCCCCCCCCCCATAAAATGTAGTTATGCCATAAACAAACTACCTTCACAGACTTATAAAAGGACATATTATGGAAAGAGCTAAACAGTCTCACACACAGCAGTGTTAGCCAACACCTTTGCAGCACAGATAAGCAAGAATTTCATCATGACAGCCATCTATCAGCAACAGCAGACACTATAGCTTTGTAATTTCCTGCTGTATGACTGAAACAGCAATCTTCTGAGGTATCCCCAGTTCCTCTTCCATAATAACACTTGCCTGAACATTGATATCAGACCCTGTTTATCAATATGTAATACTTGAATGCAAAGTATCATTCTGTATGCCCAGCCAGGTTCTGATAGACTCCAAAATTAGTTCCTTCATCCTTGCAATATTACCAACTTATATCAGTTCCCTTACAGCATATCCTAAATCTCTCTCTAGGTGCCAGTAATGTAAAACACAAATAAGCCATGAACTAGTAAAAATCAAAATACCAGTTACCTATGTGGAGAACTCACTTTATTATCACTGATTAAGCGCTTTCATCCACAAATGTTAGAGACTTCTTCAGAATTCCAGATACATAAAAAAAGCACTGAATTTATACACAAAACCCACGTCCCCCCATTCAATATCATGTGACCAGTTAATTAGTTAATCTCAGCACCAGATGATAAAACCACAACGTGGTGTAAAAACAAAATGTATTTACAACAAAACTAGATTAATAACACACATTATTTAGTTTGCACCAGCAAAGACTAACTATAATAACAAAAATTTGTCAGCAAACATCATTCAATAATATCCAATATATTATATAAGGTATCCTTCTTTATATCATAAACATAGCCTTATGTCTTAAAGTACTACTAATAGATATTACATCATTAAGACCAGAGAATACCAAGGCTAGGCACTTTAACTGCCACTTCATTTCCTTAAATGTCAGGAATAAATCAGAAGGTCCATCCCTGGGTCCCATGTCAAGATGGTCTGTTATGGCAAATTTAAAAAAATGGGACAGCTTGTCTTTAATATGTTTGTATAAAGCATTTTTTTGTCATTTTTTCTAATACTATATTGGTGCTGGTAAATCCTCTCCCTTAAACTTCTTATGGTCTTCCCAATATAGAATCCTTTACACAGCTGGCACTTCACAATGTACACAACACCCTTTGTACCACAATAGTATTTACATGGGAGATTTATATTCACATGCTGGTCCAGAATTACACTGGTCCCGTCAAGGACATGCTTACACTGCCCACAGTGTCCACACCTAACCATCCCACCTTCTCCTTTTATAAACATAGGTCTTTCAATAAGTGTTTTCAAACATGTGCCCTTCCTGAATACTATCATGGGTTTGTCACCCACCTTTTTAAAATTTTCCTGATTTACAACAAAGATGTTCCAATTTTTTGTTAGTAATTGCTCTAATCTGATCAAAATGTAAATTGTAGGGCAACACCATGGCCTTATTGTAAATAACAGGTTTTTCACTGGTCTGGGTAATCCCAATCTTAACCGGCACCTTGTTGATGGTTCCCAACAATGGGGTAAAAAAATCCTCCTTTTCTTTTACTCATTACCTCATTTTCTATATTGTTGACAAACACCCTAGGATAGCCCCTAAGCCACAACATTTCCTTTAGCCTGTTACACTCCCTTTTAACTGGTCATTGCTGACCATCTGTGCCAGCTGAACATATCGTCCCTTCACCAAAGATTTCCTCTGGTGAAGGGGATGCCAGCTATCAAATGCAATAGGCTGTTGGAATAAGTAGGTTTCCTGTACAATGTTGATGGAAATTTCCCCCTTGTCCTGTCATTGATTACCCTGACATCTAAATAGTTAATAGTTTCAGAGTCAGCGTTCATAGTAAATTCCAAAAATCCAGTAGAATTGCTGATAAATTCAAAAAATTCCTCTAGTTTTTTTTCGTGTTATTCCAAAAATAATTATATTATCCAGAAATCTCCCATACAGACTCCAATGGACCCGAAAATTCTGAGGGAAACACCACTCTTTCCTCCCAATAAGCTAAGACAATATTAGCAAATGTGGGGGCGTGGGTTTTGTGTATAAATTCAGTGCTTTTTTATGTATCTGGTATTCTGAAGAAGTCTCTGACATTTGTGGACGAAAGCACTTAGTCAGTGATAGCAAAGTGAGTTCTCCATATCAGTAACTGGTGTTTTGATTTCTAGGTGCCAGTATCTTACCTGATCTATGAAAAATGTCAAGAATCATGCCACTTCCCAGAACATGAAATCTTACTGTATTATACCATTTCAGACCTATATTAGTGATCTTATCCTCTCTAAACTTAGAGAAAGCCATCAAAGAAGCAATGAATATGACATTTATCTATTTAAAACACAGCTTCAAGAAAGGACATTATACTTATAAAGTGTTCCTTTCCGTTGCAGACAACATACACTATCAAGTGGTTAAAAGTGATATAACCATTGCAGTATTCATAGACAAAGAAAGATCTTTGATACTGTCTCCAGACATAAACTATTTCTCCCCCCAGCCAACTGAGTAGGACAAGGGGTATTACTATAGAATGATTACCCTACTGACAAGTTATCTGGATTTATGAGTAACTTTCCATTCACTCACCTCACCATCAAATTCAAAACTGTCTGGGATTATCCCAAGACTCAGTCCTAGGCTGCATATTAATATTTTTAGTAAAGAATTTCTCCCACATGCTGACCACAAATAATTATCTCCTTTATGTAGACAGCCTAGCAATTTAGTCTTTAAAGCATTACTATTACATCATAATCAATAACATATTAAAGACAAAATTGTAGACACCAACTTAAGAAACTGTATTTTCATCTTGAAAAAATCTACTAGGAGACAGTCTTCTGGTCCAAAAAGGAGTTTAGATTCAAGGACCCACCCACCCATAAATCAGGTCTAACTTTTTCTGACAGACAGTCCTAATGTAATCACATACACCTTCATCGACCAATCAATATTTACATCAGTATGTCCAGAGACTGGCTTGCTCACCTACCTACCAGTGTTCTCACCACATGCTCTTGCCTGACCAGTTAGGTGCCTACTTCGGTTGGTCCAGTGACTGGCTCAGTCACCAACCTAGCTAACCTATCTGCACTCATCCCAGCTTGACCAGTTGGGCTCCTCATGCTAAACAGGATCTAGGATTGCATCAGTCATACTCCTCTCACTGATGCTGGATTATACAGATGCTAATTATAAACCTGATTTTTTGAACGGATCCTATATACATTCTCTATCACTTGAAAGAAAACTTAGATCTGAAGAAGATCTTACAAATGTGAAAGTGTTCATACAAAAATAAACTTCCATTTTTTTGGACAAGATGACTGTCTCTTTCTAGATTTTTTTCAAGGCAAAGAACAATATAGAAGATGAAGACATAATCTCTTGGTATAGTGCCTAGAATTTTCCCCTCAATATGATTTTAAGTTTGTCCCTAATACAAAGATTTAGTTTCTAGTATAGGCTGAAGAACAGGTACAGCTTGGTGACAAGATCTTTTATTATTATTTTTTTATTTTATTAATTTCTTATTATTTTATAAATTACTACACCATACTCAGCGACCTGACTTTAAATCTTAAAAATCTACCCATATAGTTAATTAGCCTAAACATAGTCTAACTTCTCTAAAGCAAAATACACATCCCTGTGCCTCCATCAAAAGCTTTCATCAACAAATAGAATAGCATCACTTCCATATACACTATGCAACATATTATATGTCACATTGTCAATATGCATCTCCTGCACCAAGCATCTGGGAATGTGATTCATTTCCACTATATCATTCAAAATTCAAACTAACAAAACAACATGCAAATTTCAACCACAAATGAAAATATTATATAGCCTACAATACCAGCTCACCAAAGAAAGCATGACACTCCTAAAGAAGAACAAGCAAATCACAACTTTAAAGTAATGATAACTTTTGCTCAAAAACATACAGAAGCTACAAATGTGTCAAATGTACATGAACAAAGCTAGATATTATATGTGCTGTTAACAAGTAATGAGCACTACTGCCAGTCAATACATATATATATATTATGTGTGTGTGTGTGTGTGTGTGTGTGTGTGTGTGTGTGTGTGTGTGTGTGTGTGTGTGTGTGTGTGTGTGTGTGTGTGTGTGTGTGTATATATATATATATATATATATATATATATATATATATATATATATATATATATATATATATATATATATATATATATATATATATATTCACATATGTGTACATATGTGTATAAGTGTATACAGATATACACTGGAGAAAAGAGAACTTCATATAAGTAAGTCCGCATTTCATAATTTCATTCCCGCTGTTCTGAGACTTGCACTTATGACTCTCAGATTCTTTTAAACTGTTGCAGAACAAACTACTTAACCTTAATTATTCTTTTTTCTCATAAGTAAAATATTTTCACTGTGGAGACAAAAATTGGTAGAGATGTTGTAAAAACAGGTAGCAGACATGGAAGCTGTTCTTATTGTGCAAGTGTGTTTCAAACTAAGGGTGATATTCATGGTCATGTGTACGTGGTAGTGTTTTTGCAATGTTTGTGAGTGAGTGTAGCAATTTAGTGATTCACAGAGGCCATTTATGGTAATGGGCGATGCCTGTGAATGAGTGTAAGAAAATGAAAAATAATGAGATGTAAGTGAGAAATTGTTTTAAGTGGAATATGCTAATGAAGCATTCCTGCAATTCACAGTCCAATAGGCATACCATAAGCGCTTCCGTTCTTAAAAGCATTGCTGCATGTTTTGTATCTATGTTGCAATCTGCAAACCAAGTGCACACAAACATTTACATAACCAAAATGAAATAATTTCCCCAGTGATCCCTTCAGTACTTGTATGTGCAAGCACTTCATTGACACTAAAATGATTTATTTCTCCAGCAATCTCTCTGGTACTTTGCTCATGTATGCACAAGCACTCCATTGACACCAACATAAATTCTTACCCCAAGTGAACCCTTCAGTAGTTTGTCAAAGTATGTACAAGTACTCAAATTAAATCAATAGAAGTTATTTCCCCCATAACCCCCTCAGTAGTTTGACCACTTATACACAAGCACTAAAATGACACCATTTCCTCAGCTATCCCCCTCAGTAGGTCAACTATGTATGCATAAGCATTAAAATGACACCATTCCCCCATCGATCCCTTCAGTAGTTTAAACATATATGCACAAGCACTAAAATGACACCATTTCTCCAGTGATCCCTTCAGAAGTTTGATGATGTATTTAATATGCAACTTACTGATGCATTTGCATTTTTGGATTACTCTTTCTGGTTATACTGAGAAGACTTCAAAAGAGAAAGAGAGAGGCCTAGGAGAAGGGAATTTCAGAAGGAATATAAATTCCTAGTAGACTAACTGAAGGATTTAGGAGTGGAAAGTCATGATAAATCTTCTAACAAGCATTTTCAGTTTCAGACCAGAACTGTATGCATAATTCTGAAGTACCTTCTCTTTATGTCCAGCAGAAATCTAGAATATTAGGATACAATTATGTAATGCATTCAGGATTAGAAAAAAATATAAATAACACCAAACACCAAGCAAGAATTTGTAAATATCTGGAGAAAGTGACTTGTGCCATATCCCAGAGCATTATATCTTTGTCAGCTTCAAAAACAGATAAATGTGAGAGGCCATATATTCTTTTTCAAAATATCTGTTGTGAAGGCTGGTGAATATCTAACTATCTGTATCATTTTACATCACAATGCAATGCAGGTGGATCAGATATTACATTTTTTAAAGAATCACTGAAGAAATGGATGACAACTGAGGAATATAAAATACATATCTTTTACCCATAAGTAGAAGTTTGAAATAAATAACGGCATTTGTAAAAAGCAGTGAAACTTTGCTAATCTTTTAACTATACCATACATGTAAGCTATTTCCAGACCATTTTTCTGATGTCTAATACCCCCACAGGCTATCAAGTCTTTTTCTAGTGATCATACCCAACAGGCAAAGTCTTTCCAAGTCCTAGACTTTTTACTTGCCAAGATAATATAATTCTCTAAGAAAGCAGACTCATTCAAAGTTGTAACTACTGAAGTATATCATCTGAAATGTTCCCAGATTTCCACTTCTTAAAAACACATGTCACTGCAATTGTTTTCCCATGCCCACTGCAGTATTGGTTTCACAATACTTTAGACTATATCAATCTCCTCTGGTTGTTTTTTCTACCTCACTATTTCCCTTTTACTCACATGGTTGATTTATAGTAACAGCAATGCAGTTAATATTATTCCTTTCTGTTATAACTGTGGAAGTAGAACATATGGAAAATAAATTAATGCAATCACTGTTCTTGAAGACTATTTGCTCATAATCTTCATGACTGAATCTATGAACCAATGAACCTATGACAGGAGATTTTTCTGGTTATTTTGTTTTGTGCCCCTTCTGCGGAGACTATAAGGTAACCACACTGCCACCAGTCAACCACTCTCAGACTCTTACAAGCATATCCAATTATAGTGAGTAAAATCAATACTAATATAAATGGTAGCGTGTAACCAAAGCAGCAAGACTTTTTGGAGTGGTCACAGTGTCATTAAAATAAGCACATGTACTCTCAAGATATTAAAAGTATTTTCTAATAGACCACCCACAATGAAATGTACAAAAATATTGAATAATAAATAACAAAATAGAAAAACATGAGAATACTAAATATCTAAGTGCAATAAACACCAAAAAGTCAATCACAGAAGAAATAAAAATAACACAGCTGGACAGATTCAAACAGATGTAGAAAAATACTACTTAACTAATCTCACTGTATTTTCTGACTGTCTAAAGAATAACTGTTCCCTAGCTAACTTAATTAATACAGCAAGGCTAGATTAGATGCTGAGATGCTCACTTCCAAAAGGCAAATGTAATGAGCTTCTAACTAACTGAACTGAGCTCATTTCAACTAATTGACTGTGATAACTGACATAGATCTTTTATATCAGGTTCCAAAGAAAACAAAACAAACTGCTGTGAGAGTTCCATCCTCTCAGTGCTTGTCATAGAATGACATCACACGTGATCACCTGACTCTGGTACAATATGCACTCAGAGCTTTGCTAAGATATGTTGCAGCATTTGAAAATTATAGGACAGTTTCAAAAACATTTAATCAGTTATAATAACACTGTTGATACATTTTAACACAATCATCTGTACAAGTCAGTGTGATAGTCAAATGACACAAAATTATTTACAAACCTCCAGCTAGCTATGCTGGCATATGTTATATATGTACTTCCCTATTCTCCATGGCACAGATGGCAATACCTCATATTGTCACAAAAGTCATAAAACTGATTAATCTCTCCAAACCAAGTGATATAATCTACAGAGAGGAAAGACTACCACAGAAAATGGATTCATGAGTATACTGCTAAGGATTATTCTTTGATGGACAAATGCACAAAAGTCATTTGAAAAGTGCTTTCTCAGAACATGATTTCATGCTTTTATTCAGGGGGAATAATACTCCCCCTGCTCTACCCACATCCCCCTAACTTAACTCCACGGTTACAACATATAGGAGAAAGTGCAAATTCTATTTGATTCAATGTTTGCACTGCCTTCCATCAAAGCATAATCCCTGAACTAACATTCACATTCCCTAGAAAATACTGAGAAGAAAACAATAAATAAATACAAAAAAACCCTTTATTATGGCATACTACAAAGGACCGAAGAAGACCTATAGTTATACAACAAATGTAAAACATATGCACACGTGAGGTAATGCACTGATGCATATAACAATTAAGAAGAAATACAACAGAAACAGTAATATAACACACATATAAATAACACAGAATCTGTATATTACTTAAAAATATATACTCCTAACCATGATAATAAAAGCCCATTTCAAACAGCTGACTTGAAAATGTGAATAAAATAAATAACACCAACATATTTTATGCAACAAAAAATACACAGTCAGCTTTATGCATAAGAAAATTCCATCATCTCCACAAACAACATATATGAAGCTTGTACCACATTCACAAAAAACATATGCCAAACAAGTTCATACACATACAAACCTTCATAAAGGTATATATTTCAAAAGATGTTACTTTGGGGGTAGCAATGAGATCTCAAATAAAAACTAGATGTTCGGTGGTGAAACAGGCTTCCCTGATTCCCCAAACAGCCTAACCCAATGAAGGCTCATTTAGATGTACTCACAATTCCAATATCAATTCCTCTCATTGCTGTGCTACAGTACTTGAAAATGTTATATTGGCTCTGAATGCCAGTTTCAACTTTCAATGTAATTTTTTTTTTTTTTTTTGCCCATTATGCTCAGTGGGTCTTTGCATCACAGCTTCACCTGTATACCTAGAATAGAACTGCAGTAATGGTGTTAGCATACAGATGTGGCAGATTAAGATCCACCAAAGTGTGAAACTGTTTCATCTTTCTTGGTGATGGCCACATACATGCTCACTTGTACTGCTTCAAGAGCTCTCCACTTCTTCTATAGGAGGTTAGTCAAATGTCATTTTATAAGTAAAACTAGACTAGGCTGTATTTGTAGAGCACCACAACATTCAACCCTTTGTGTTTCAGCCTTAGTACTGCATGCACATCAGCTTTTTACATATCATTCATGCAGTATTATGGGAAATATATCAGTGTCACTTTGAAGTGACTGCATTTGTGGATCATTGGGCTTATATAGCATGCTCAGACTGAATTAGACTAAGATATGCGGAACCATTGGGTTCATTGGCACAGAGTGTTTCTGAATCCCATTACCATTACACAGTGTAGCATTCCTTTTAGGGATAGGTGGTTCCAGTATAGCCTTAGTAGTCTTAAAGGGGATTACACCTTCAATATGATGTCATATCTTGAGGTAGACAAGAAAACTAGCTTCTGGACAGCATTTTAAGATAGTAAAAGGCCACTGCAAGGCTACTTCATTTCCTTTAGAATCTTACCCTCAACCATTCAAACACAATGCAAAAATGTAAAAAAAAAAATAGATAATGCATACAATTAACTCATTTGCACCACATAATACAATGCATGTGTAATACCATTACAAAGGGACACATTCCAAACAGATTGTACTCTGTGCAATGTGCTGCCCAGATAAGGCTGCTGTGACCAACAGGATGAGATTCATTCATAGGCTTGCTTGCTGCTCACTTTAGTGAATGTAGGTGTGAAGGCATACAAGGCATTGTGGTGGCCCATGCAACTGTACTGTATTCCGCATGAATGAGCACCGAATCCTCAGGGTAAACCCCCATGCAGCATGGTATATCGTAAAGCCCCATCCTTCAACATAGACTATAGCCCTTACCATGCTGAAAGACAGTAGAATGAATGGCAACCTGTTCACAGTATTCGATAAACCAAAGAAGTTGCATGCTAATATGGGGTTAAAAGGATATTTCTTATTGAATAAGTTCTGCAGATATTAATTTGTGAGAGAAAAAAATAAATTTTTTAATTTAATTTTTTTGTTGTTTTTGTTTATGACTTCAGAACTGTATCTGTAATCGCTTGGCATGTTTGCTAATATCTGTGTGCATTTTTCTCAATGTTGTAATTTCTGCAATCAATATATATGATATGTCTGTTAATTAAGTGATTTGAGGCTGGTTCCCAGAGCATCTGTCAGTCTATCACACTCTCTGTCTGATATTGCCCATGGCTACTTTTCTATCTGCTGTCAGCCTGGCTTACTAAGCATAACCAAAAAGCACATTACAGTAGTCAAATACATTTACCTATGCTGTACAAAAGCTTTTCTGGTCTGCACCTCTGGAAGATCATATTTTCATATTCAGGCAGTTGGAATGCCTGTAATAAGTTAGCACTCTCTAACTGACATCATTAGTCTTCCTTGTCTTCTATTAAAAACAGACACTACACTTAGGTGCTGTAAAAAAACAGTGCCAGCCATACATCACTAATGTGGGCCGTTAGTACAGAATGTTAGGCATTGCATCTTTTTGCATGGATCTAAACATATCGGTCAAATATGGATATGTCATACTACAGCCAATAATCATACCTGTGTCTTTTCTGACATGTCATCCAATGACCAACTACCCATTTTTGTTTGTAGATGTTTTTGCCATTGCCGGAGCTGCTGACAGTATATACATGATTAACACAGTAAATTGTTTTATTTTCTAGAAAGACTTTAAACTGATTTATTGATTACATGTTATTTTCAAGGGTCAAAAGTACATTTTCCAGTTATAAAAGAAAAAGCTGCAATGAAAAGAAGACTGAAATCGAGAAAACGCTTCAGAGCTAAGTGACTTTTTACAAAAATTAATAAAAAGCAGTCACAAAGACAGGATACATAAGAAGAAAAGTGTATAGAATAGTAAAAGAAGACAAGAAGTGTCTGATGTTTAAGTGCAAAAAAAAAAGATTAAAAGAAACTAAGAAAAGATAAAAGGAGAGAGAGAGAGAGAGAAATATATGCAGATTTTCCTAGCTAACTTACCAATATTTAAAGTATAGCACAGCACACAGTGTGGAGCATTATAATTTGTTAAATAATGTTTAGTTAGTGCTTGAGGTGTTTGTAAAGGCTGCCAGCCTAGCTAGTTAGAATTTTGTAGATAATTCTATGTCATTTTAAATATTAATGTAATCCATAGGCTTGTTTTATAAATGTAAAGAAAACTAAATGTAAGAAAACCGTGTTATATGTTCTGAGCTTCAAAAATGTAACCACTGTGCACCCTGCTGGAAAAAAGCTGATAAGTGAAGCATTTTGTGACTGTTTGATCTCAAGCTCAGAGACAGGATGTCTGGACTAAGACATTCTTTCTATTGTCTTAGGACAAGAGTTAAGTACTAGGTTTTATATGTAAAGTGTCCTTTATTGCTGTGGTTTCCTAGCAGGTGCAAGATTACAAACAAATGTTAAATTTTGAGTTCTATGAGCCTGGGAAACTTCAGCAGAGGTGTCAAAAATTATGTAATGTGAAATGACTCAGCAGTAATGTGTATATCAATTTAAGACTATCTCAGAGAGCAAGATAGAACATTTTGGATTTTGCCTGAAGCTGACATCTTACCAGCACTTGCTTTGCTCTGTATGTAAGTTATTTAGAACATTGTTTCTCTTAGAGTTATACAAAAATATAGCCAGATTAGCCTAGATGTTTTCTATATTTAAGTCAGACTATCCTACAATATTGAATAAACACAAAGGCTACTACTAGAAAGATTATGCTACGGGGTTACCAATAACTGCTTGGTCACCTCAATATGGAAAAATGGATCCGACAAGTAGAAACAGCTTCACCTTCAATACGAACAGCTCACACCATCACAAAAACATTTCCACAAGCTCCAAGTTAAAAAATATACTTAATTGCCAGAAATGCCCAAGACCAACGCCACTGCATAAAATCAGTTAAGTGCTTTCATCCATGTTATATGGGCTTCATTAGAACATCATAACTAATCCAAAGATGCCTTATAAAACTTTTTTGGTGCCAAACACTTCCAATTCAAATATTTGCGTTCATATGCGTTAAAGCAGTATTACCTTACTAAATGTTTCACCCTGCCTATAATACAGCATATGTGCAATCCAAAAAATACATATGCAACACTAATAACTAATGAAATCTGATAAAAAGCTTATGTCTAAAAAAATAATCTAAAAAGTGCTGGCACTATTACTTAATATTTAGTTAAAATACGTGCCATTATTAAATATGCTCTACTGTCGTTACAGTGTTTCCTTCTACATAAAACTCGACAGTAACTATTACTAAAAAACTTCATGACATTCTACTATTTTCAAAAAACTCTAGTTAATTTAAAACAATGACATCATAATGCTGTTATAACCTTGCTTATGTAGGCTTAAAATCAATAAATATGTATGTTCACACATAACTGTAAATATAAGTTTATGAAAAGACTTATAGCATATATGAGGGTCTGCTAATCATTGATCTCAATATGGCAGATATTTGCATATTTTGTTGATTATTTACTACTAACTTAATTGATGTCAAGCAAAACTAAAAATAAATGTAAACATTTACCCATTTTATATGCTTGAATACATACATACATACATCATTTTATTAATATTGTTTTTTAAAAAAGGCAGCCTTTCAGCAGTTGAGCGAAAGCATAAGTTAAGAACCGTAGGGGGTTCACTCATTGTATGATGTATTCAAGCATATAATATGGGTAAATGTTTATGTTTATTTTTAGTTTTGTTTGACATCAATTAAGTTAGTAGTAAATAATCAACAAAATATGCAAATATCTACATAAGCAAGGTTATAACAGCATTATAGACAGTAGAGCATATAATATTGGTAAATGTTTACGTTTATTTTTAGTTTTGTTTGACATCAATTAAGTTAGTAGTAAATAATCAACAAAATATGCAAATATCTACATAAGCAAGGTTATAACAGCATTATAGACAGTAGAGCATATTTAATAATGGCACATATTTTAATTAAATATTAAGCAATAGTGCCAGCACTTTTTAGATTATTTTTTAGACATAAGTTTTTATCAGATTTCATTAGTTATTAGTGTTGCATATGTATTTTTAGGATTGCGCATATGCTGAATTATAGGCAGTGCGAAACATTTAGTAAGGTAATACTGCTTTAACGCATATGAATGCAAATATTTGAATTGGAAGATTTTGGCGCCAAAAAAGTTTTATAAGGTGTCTTTGGATTAGTTATGGTGTTCTGATGAAGCCCATATAACATGGGTGAAAGCACTTAACCGATTTTATGCAGCGGCGTTGGTCTTGGACATTTCTGGCAATAAAGTATAAATGTTTTTGTGATGGTGTGAGCTGTTCATATTGAAGTTAAAGCTGTTTCTATTTGTCGGATCCATTTTTCTGTACTGAGGTGACTGAGCACTTATTGGTAACCCTGTAGCATAATCTACCCTACAATATTGTTTTAAAAATGATCAGTGATCTCTGAACTCTTGATTAGCACTGTGTTGAATTGATGAGATTTGTCTTGTGTTTTTATTATTTATTATTAAATGTTTTTAAACCTTTCAACTGTGGCTGTTTTGTGTAGATATAATCTAAGCTCTTAGAGAGTACTTGCATGTATTTGGTGATACTGTCCAAGCTACTCCAATAGTCTTGCTGCTCAGTCATACTTACTATTTGTATAACAGTAATATTAGACAGTGAAATTGGTCACTATTTGGGAAGGCCCTTATTAGTAGCTGACAAGAGTAGTTGGTAGCAGTGATTACTACCTGATAACCTGGCAGGAGGGGGCATAGCTGGAGAACCTGTGCATGCTTTTCACAGGAGTGTCTGTGTGTATGTATATAAACCAAATCTCAAAGTGTCTGTGTGTCAGCTACTTGGGAAGGTACACAAAGCACTGGTTGGATAGAGAGGGAACTGGAGGTTTTGGCTTGACTACTTAGCTGAAATCTAAACACTATAGCTGTGCCAGTGGGGAGTCTTACTGGTGATCTGGAGAAAAAGGGAGAAACCAGCCCCAGACTGACTGTGATCTCTGTGTGCTCTTAAGGGAAATTGTATTTTTCCATGTGCGTACTTGTTATCCCCCCAATGTGCTGTCCCCTCACTGCTGGTACTGGAGAGGATAATTGTTTGGCAGTGGTGGGATATCCACATCAGATATTAATTGGTTGATGGTGAGTTAGCCACATCACATATCAATTGGCTTGAAGTGGTGTGGATAGTAAATTCCCATTGCTTGTATACAGTGATCACTGAATGTGTTTTTGTACTGTAAATCAGCCATGCAATGAGTATTCAGAGTTCAGATCACAATTGTTTTATTTATTTTGTTAGCTTAGTTTGTCAGGGAGAGCAGGCATGCATGTCAGCAGAGGAGTATGGTAAGCTGACAAGGAGCCACTTGGCTGAGATGTGCTAGCTTAAAGGACTGGTGCATGGAAACCTGACTAAAGCAGATATGATTCCAGCTTTAGTCACAGCTGTATTAGAGAATAGAAGCCAGGAGGATGATCAAACTGGCCATGGAGATATACAACACTCAGAGAATGGACAGCTCAACCTTTCTGCAGAACACTTAAAAATCCATCTGGCACTAAAGAGACTTGAGTTGGAGACCAGTTGTTTGAAAACAGAAGCAGCAGAGAGGTTGAGATGTCTACAGGCTGAGGAGAATGAGAAACTGCTATGCCTGGAAGCTGAGAAGAAGGAGGGGCAGAGGCAGCATGAAAAGGAAATGCTGACTCTTCACCAGAGTCATGGAGGTAATAGGGAAGGGAATAACAGGACCTCAGAAGCATAAAAGGTCAGTAAATTTCTTCCAAAGTTTACAGAGGGGGATAATCCTAATAGTTTCATTCATATGTTTGAGAGGGTATGTAAATGGCATGATGTTGACCAAAGGCTCTGGGTGCCATTCCTGACCCCCTTACTCCATGGTAAAGCTGTAACTCTGCTGTCTAAAATATCTTATCATTAATTTTTTGATTATACTGCTGTTAAGAGTTGTTAGCTAGAATTTTTTAAGCTAACACCTGAAGCTTATAGGAAGAAGTTTTGTGAGCATAGACGCAAGGCAGATGAAAGTGTGTGTGAATATGTTGCTGAACTGAGCACTTATTTTCTTAGGTGGGTGAGTGGATGTCAGGTCACCACTTTTGAAGGGCTGGTAGACATTTTGGTGAGGGAACAAGCCCTTAGAACTCTGCCTGAGAACATGAGGAGCTGGTTAGCTGGTAGACAGTGTGCTACTTCAGATGAGTTGGGGAAGAAGGGAGACCTATACCTAGCAAGCAGGACATCACTGCACAGGAAAGGGACACCCAGTGCTGCTCATGGGTCTAAGGAAACCCATGGTGGGCAGCCCAGATTGCACCAAACAAAATCTGCCAGTAGCAGGAGAAGTCACTAGTCCAGGTACATATCCAGGACCTAGGGTTAAATGTTTTGAATGCAACCAGTGGGACCATGTAGCATATAGATGTCCATGAAGGCAAGATGGGGAGCAAAAGGTGAGGGAGCCAGTAAGTGGGAACGAGAAAATGCCAATAGTAGGTTGTCTTGAGACAACAGGGGTGCCAAACTACCATCCTGCAGATGTCCTGATAGGGAAGGATTTTGATGAGGCAGTACCATGTGTTAATACAGTTACACGCAGTCAGGCTTCGAGACTAGCATATGGGTCTGGTAGCCTGGGGGAGACCCAGACAGACCACATGCTTGCAGCCAGGAATGGTAAGGTGGTTACTTCAGGGAGGAAGCTACCCTGTAGCAGTGAGACTGAAGGTGAGCCACATATGCTTGTGGGTAATGATATTCCCTTGGACAGAGTGACTGCAAAGGTAGAGGTAGATGCACCTCTGTCAGAGGATACCAGACTTCCTGTGGAAGGGGAGCTGGGAAGGGTTACAAAGAGAGAGTTGAGACAGGCTCAGCTCTCAGACACTACATTACAAGGCCTGAGGCAGGTATCTAATGAGGCACCTGATTCTCAAGGGAAGGTGGAATCTGTATACTGGGACAAAGGGTTACTGTATAGAGAGTGGACCCAAGAGGGAGGGGTAGAAGGTGAGAGAATACATAAGTTGGTAGTGCCTAGAGCCTACCATCTGGCACTTCTAGCCATAGCCCATGATATTCCCTTTGCAGGTCATATGGGCACAAAACATACAAAGAGATGTAATATGCAGAACTTATATTGCCCTGGAATTTCCAGAGATGTAACAGGGTACTGCAGGACCTGTGAGAAGGTGCCAAAAGGTAGGCAAAGCAGGAGACAAGGTGAGAGCTCCTTTGATGCCTTTGCCGGTGCTGAAGGAGCCATTTCAGAGAGTAGCTATGGATATTGAGGGGCCTCTGAGTACCCCAAGTTTCACAGGGAAAAAGTATATCCTAGTGGTAGTAGATTATGCTACAAGATACCCTGAAGCAGTGGCTTTGCCCTCCATTGAGGCAGAAAAGGTGGCAAATGCTTTGTTAAAGATTTTCAGCAGGGTAGGTTTCTGAAAAGAAATACTGACTGACAGAGGTGCCAATTTCATGTCAGACCCGCTGGCTTGTCTGTGGAAGTACTGTGGGGTGAAGTACTTAAAGACCACCCCCTACCATCCCCAGACTAATGGTCTTGTTGAGAGGTTAAACTCTACACTCAAGTCCATGCTACAGGCATTTGCAGACCAGTTTAAGAGGGAGTGGGACAAATATTTGCCCCATCTGTTGTTTGCTTACAGAGAGGTTCCCCAGGAATCTATGGGTTTTTCACCCTTTGAGTTGCTGTCATAGGGTGAGAGGACCTCTAGATTTAATTTGTGATGAGTGGGAAGGTGAGTGTGAATCTCACAAGGAATCTGTTGTGGCATATGTCATAAGCCTCAGGACAAGGCTCAGGGAACTCATGGGCTTGGCCCAGGAGAACCTGGCAGAAGCCCAACAGCAGAAAAAGGTCTGGTGTGATAGGAATGCTCAAGCTAGAGAGTATGCTGTAGGGCAGCAGGTAATGGTTCTCATTCCTGTCAGACACAACATGCTGCAAGCTACATGGTGTAACTGCTAAGCAGGAGGCAGGGGCACAAATTGTACCATCTTAACATGATGAAACCATAACATGATAAGGAGCCCCTTAAGCTGAGTATTTGCAGTGGATTGCAGGAGGAGTCTGAGGGAGATCTGGTGACTGATCTCCTCAGTGAGCCTCGACTGACACCTCAGTGAAAGGGCTAGCAATGTCCCAGCAGCTATCTCCTACTCAGGTTCGAGAAATCCGAGCAGTGTTACAGGAGTTTGGGGATATGTTCACTGGAAAACCAGGGTGCACCCACCTGGTGTAGCATCAGATGCCTACAGGACCCAAAAGGCCTATTAGGAAGGCCCCTTATAGGATGCCTGAGAGAGTCAAACAGACTCTGAGGGAGGAGGTACAGGGCATGTTAGAACTAGGGGTAATTCAGAAGTCCAACAGCCCCTGGGCCTCCCCAGTGGTGCTGGTGCCAAAGAAGGATGGCAGCACCAGGTTCTGTGTGGACTACAGGAAATTAAATAGTCACACAGAATCAGATGCTTACCCCATGCCTATGACAGATGAAGCCCTCGAGTAGCTAGGTGGGGCTAAGTATCTTACCACCATTGATCTTACCAAGGGTTACTGGCAGGTGCCCTTGACTCCCAGTGCTAGAGAGAGGTCAGCCTTGTGACTCCTTTTGGCTTATATGAGTTCACAAAGATGCCCTTTGGGATGAAAATGCCCAGCAACTTTCCAGAGGCTGGTAGATCATATCCTAGCAGGAGCAGGAGGGTTTGCCCTTGCTTACCTAGATGATATTGCCATCTACAGCCATTCCTGGCAAGAGCATCTTCAACATGTCAGGGAGGTGCTGGGCAGACTACAGAGGGCAAGGTTGACCATTAAGCTGAGCAAATGTCAGGTGGGTATGGCAGAGGTCTCCTACCTAGGACATAGAGTGGGGAGTGGTAAGATCAGGCCAGAACTGGCCAAATTGGAAGCCATTCAGGCATGGCCTGCACCTGTTACCAAAAAGCAGATGAGGGCATTCTTAGGGACAGCATGCTACTACAGAAAGGTCGTCCCCAGTTATAGTACCATGGCTGCTCCCTTCACAGACCTGACAAGAAAAAACATGCCAGATAAGGTAGTGTGGACCACAGCATTTGAGCAAACATTCTAGAAGCTTAAAGAAGCTTTGGGAGGACCCCCTGTGTTTGCCAATCCAGATTACAGCAAAGAATTTCTTGTGCAGGTGAATGCTTCAAACCATGGGGTGGGGGCTGTACTTAGCCAGATTTCTTCAGAGAGGGAAGAGCACCCAGTGGTTTATATCAGTCATATGCTCCAACCCAGAGAGGAATGCTATGCAGCCATAGAAAATGAATGTCTAGCCATAGTGTAGGCAGTGCAGAAACTTCAGCCTTATCTGTATGGAAGAAAATTCACTGTAGTTACAGAACAAAATCCCCTAACATGGTTACACCGAGCCGCCAGCAAAATGCCAAGATGCTAAGATGGAGTCTCGGGTTGCAAGCATATGATATGTCAGTGCAGCACCACAGTGGAATTAGCAATGCCAATGCAGATGGGCTCTCAAGACAGGGAATGAGGTAAGATATACTCAGATACAGCTAACCCTCTCAAGCAACATTTTTCAAGGGTCAATTGAAAAACTAGCTTAAGTTGTCAAGGGGGTGGGATATGTGAAGGCTGCCAGCCTAGCTAGATAGACTTTGTAGATAATGCTATGTCATTGTAAATATTAATATAATCCATAGGCTTGTTTTATAAATGTAAATAAAACTAATGTAATTCAAATATGTTATATGTTCTGAGCTTCAAAAATGTAACCACTGTGCACCCTGCTGATAGAAAGCTAATAAGTGAAGCATTTTGTGACTGTTTGATCTCAAGTTCAGAGACAGGATGTCTGGACTACGAAATTATTTCTGTTGTCTTAAGACAAGAGTTAAGTACTAGGTTTTATATGTAAAGTGTCCTTTATTGCTGTGGTTTCCTGGCAGGGTCAGATTGTAAACAAATGTTTAATTTTGAGTTCTGTGAGCCTGGGAAACTTCAACAGAGGTGTCAAAATTGATGTAATGTGAAATGACTCAGCAGTAATGTGTAAATCAATTTAAGACTATCTCAGAGAGAAAGAGCATTTGGATTTTGCCTGAAGCCGACATATCACCAGTACTTGCTTTGCTCTGTATGTAGGTTATATAGAACATTGTTTCTCTTAGAGTTAGATAAAAATATAGCCAGATTAGCCTAGCTGTTTTCTATATTTATATCAGACTATCCTACAATATTGTTTTAAAAGTTTCATGTGATCTCTGAACTCTTGATTTGCACTGTATTGAACTGATGATATTTTCTTGTGATTTTATTATTTATCATTAAATATTTTTAAACCTTTCAACTGTGGCTGTTTTGTGTAGAGATAATCTAAGCTCTTAGAGAGTACTTGCATGTATTTGGTGATAATGTCCAAGCCACTCCAATGGCCTTGCTGCTCAGTCACACTTACTATTTGGATAACAGTAATATTATGCAGTGAAATTGGTCATCCTTTGGGAAGGGCCTTATTAGTATCTGATAAGAGTAGTTGGTGGTAGTGATTTCTACCTTATAGCCTGGCAGGAGGGTGCATAACTGGAGAACCTGTGCCAGTCTTCCCCAGGAGTGTCTGTGTATTTGTATATAAAACAAATCTCAAAGTGTGTGTGTGTGTGTGTGTGTGTGTGTGTGTGTGTGTGTGTGTGTGTGTGTGTGTGTGTGTGTGTGTGTGTGTGTGTGTGTGTGTGTGTGTGTGTGTGTGTGTGTGTGTGTGTGTGTGTCAGCTACTTGGGCAGGGACATGAAGCACTGGTTGGTCAGAGAGGGTACTGGAGGTTTTGGCTTGACTACTCAGCTAAGATTTGAACCCTATAGCTGTGCCAGTGGGGAGTCTTATTGGGGATCTGAAGAGAAAGGGAGAAACCAGCCCCAGACTGTCTGTGATCTCTCTGTGCTCTTAAGAGAAATTGTACTTTACTGTGTGTGTACTTGTTATCCCCCCAATGTGTACAACCCTCACTGGTGCTAGTGGCGAGGATTGAGGCCCCTTGATTACTGGGCCAGTGCATGGGAGTCACAGTGTTATACATATTTAAGTACATTCTTGTATTTCCAGCAATGCAGTTAAATGCCATTCTTTTGTTGCAAGTACTTTTTAATCCCTCAACTTAAAGGAAAAGGTATTTTTGCATCCATGTTTGCCCCTTTTCTTGGAGTCAGAACATCTTGGAGGTAATATTTTTACTATTTTTGGGTATGAGGGAACATTACTCATAGCAAGTGGTGCAGGGGATCTTCTGTCATGCTTTACAATGTTTTTCGGACATTTGAGATTTTTTGTTTGTGTGTTTAATACATTTAATTTATACTATGATTCCCATTTTTTGAGACCCAGTGCTGCGTTCATGTTCCAAAATATAATCTCAGGAATCTCAAGACTGAATAAATGAATATCTCAAAACCAATGAAAAATAATGAATAATTGTAGATACTCAGCAACATCAGCAAACAGAGGTCCAAACTCACAAAGGTAATAAACACTTTAATCAACTTGTATAAACGCTTCTGTCTTGTGTACAAGACTTCATCAGATATGATGTACACAAGACAAAAGCGCTTATACAAGTTGATTAAAGTGTTTATTACATTTGTAAGTTTGGACCTCTATTTGCTGGTGTTGCTGAATAAATGAATACTCAGAATTCAGAAGTATGCAAACACATTAAGCATAACAAAACATATTAACTGCTTTATTATTATGCATGGTAGAACAAATCTATGACTTAAATGAATCTATAGTAGTACCAGATGACAGATTTCAGGATACACTAGGTAAGCCACTCTCTTCCCAAGGAAAAAAAACAACAAAAAAATGAAACATGAAATATATATTTTTACATGTACAAGAGAAGATAGCATGATTACATTATGTTACATTCCTAGTATAAGGGAATTAACTAGAAATTTAATTTTAGTGACACTGACAAAGATATAAAGACACATATATTACATGCATGGAGCAGTAGCAAGGCTTAGAGGGGAAGACTCTCTAAGCCCAATGCAATTCTAATTACTGCTAGACTGTGGTTAATAATTCAGGGGTACATTTAACAAAATTAATAAGACAAAAGCAAAGAGAGAGAAACTGACAGAATTCCATAGAAAGGAAGCATGTGTAAATAAATGCATGTGAAACTGAGTTATAATATACAGTGCAGACACTGGAGTAGAAAAAAAAAATTTAAGAGTAAGAACCCAACTATAAGAAAAGTATGTATAAAATATAAGCAGGGTATACCAAAGTAGAAGTATAAGAAAAGGGGAACATTGAAGAGAAATACATTTTAAAGACAAAGAAAGTAAGTAGCTGGATATATGTAGAACTATAATATAATTATACAGACCAGAAATTGGTTCTGGTCTATAAAAATAAGAAATTCCTAGCTCTCAGCTCCAATCACACTCTTGCTCAAGCCTTTCTCCTCTTATGCCTTTTCTATGCTTCTCCTATCCTCACCCAGCTTCAGTCATCCCTACTTTCCAAACTTGAACAAACATATAACATAGCCAGATTCGCCTGTGTCCAACCATACAAATCTCATCACTGCCATGCCCTGAACCAACTTCAATGGCTTGAATTCCCCCAGCTCCTCCTTCTATCCCAACTCCAGTTCACACATTCACTGCTATTTAAACCTTCAACCTGTCCCTCTCTCTCATCCATTGTATCCCCTTATACCTCAGCTTGTTCACTTCGTAGCTCTGACCAGAACCTTCTAGACATTTATAAACCAAAAAAAAATATTGGCAAACTCCTATACAGAAAGTCATTGTCCCACTCCTGGAATAGGCTTCCCCCTGACATCTGCAGCACTCAAAGTACCAGACTCTTCAAAACTAAAGTCAGAAACTACTTACTTCCCTTTCATTACTCCCCCTTAACTTCCATCTCCACTCTCACTGTCATAGCCGGCCTTAGGCATAGGCCAACTAGGCGGTTGCCTAGGGTGCTGCTCTAGCAGGGGCACTTTTCCAGTATTTATTTGGTGTAGATAGACCAGGATGGGGGCACCGGGTGGTGTGCTAAGGGCGCCCTGGAGCCATTTTGCCTAAGGCACCGGTTAACCTAAGGACACCCCTGCTCACTGTTTTGTATGTAACCCACTTATTCTTATGTAAGCTACCTTGTAAGTAACATCCTAACTTATTCTGCTCTCTCTCATTGTGAAAGACTGCAACCCTTACTTCCACTCTGTCCTACCATGATGTATACCCCAGGTGCTTTGTTTTTCAACACTGATCATCAAAACCTGTATTTCTTTGTGCCTTTTGTTCTTTTTGTTCACATACTTTCTGTTTATTACTAGCTGTTCATATTTGTTCATATTCTTAATATTGTATATTATTGCTTAAAGCTTTTATTTTTTTGATCCATGTATAACATTTTATCATAGAATGTCATTATTTCTGTCAACTGAAGCTTTTCTCCTCGGGTCTCCACTGAAAAAGGGCCATACGGCTCAGCTGGACCAACCCGGTTAACAAATGTCAAATACATAAATAAATAATGTGACGAGAGAGAAATGAAAATGAATACAAAAAGAAAGTAAGCATATGTGACATTTTATTGAAATGTCATAAAACTAAACCTCTAAAAAACACACATTTAATATTCAAAACTAGAAACTGAAAACAAACAAAAAAAAAAACATATTTTTTGCAGTGGGCCAAGCCTCCTACAGCTCCCATGTGGGAGCTGTGTCCCCCACACACCCCCTACTACTTATATATACCTATACTGAGATCACACTACAGTGGGGAAAGGGCACATTCCCTTATCCTGCTGTTTCGCACTGTCACTCAAAAAAGCGGTACATTTCGAACAGCGGATTTCTGATCAACTGTACCAGCATTTTCATTATTTGATGTAAAAAAAACATTAACAAAATGTAGGTGATTCATGAAAACTGCAGTGCAAAAAGGTGAGAAATAGCAGTGAGTTTAATGAGCAAGTAAGTTAAGATGGTGGTACCTACAGAATCCACTCAAACATAATAGACAGGATATATGTCAAACTAAGGCCAAAGCCAGAACTACAGAAAGCCAAGGAGAGTTTTAATCTTCTTCTTCTTCTCTTTCGGCTGTTCCCGTTAGGGGTTGCCACAGCGGATCATCTGTTTCCATTTCTTCTTTTAAAATATTTTTTAATATTAGCTATTAAAGACAGTTTTAGAGAAAAGATCAGAGAGAGATTAATGTATGTTTTCACATACCTGAGGGACAGTAATCCAGTGTGTTGAATTATAACCCGGCAATGAAATGCGATAATAAAGAAATGTGTTTGCTCTAGTCAGGGGAAAGAGAAAAACAATATGAGATAACAGAAGAGGGTGAAATATAAATGAGGAATGTGTGGTGCAAAATATAAAAACTGAGAAAGAATCTCAGGCTTGCATAGATTATTTGTATGACAAGCCAGTGCAATGCAAAACAGACTTTTCAAGACTTTTCAGGTAGAAATAACTGTATGCTTAAAAAAATGTTAGTTATTATTAATAGCTATTAAATATTTCTTTTGACATACCTAATATATTCCTCACATGAATTTTCAGGTCTTGAAAAAATAAAGTTTGAAGTAAGCAAAGTAAACTTTCAGAATGGTAACACTAGAAGTTGTTATTTGCAGAAATATATAAATAGATAGTCATGCCCTACTGTAATTTTTGAGAAATAATATAAAAAATGAGCTGTAAGTGCATGTATAAAAAGCATTCATTCTATTGTTTCATTTCTCAGTGTCCTTTTACTAATTTCAAGGTTGTGTGTGTTTGAACACATGCCAGCACTCAGCAGGCACGAGGCAGGAAAAAAAAACATTCTGGGCAGGATGCCAGTGTACTACAGGATATGCACACACACACACACACACACACACACACACACACACACACACACACACACACACACACACACACACACACACACACAGCCATACACATATATACATACATATTTATACACTAACAGTTTGGGAGGATCAGCATTTGTACTGTTGCATGTCTTTGGGATTTGGGAGGAAACCACAATACCTGGGAAAACTCCACAGGGAGGAAATGTAAACTTTGTATAGAAAGGATTCCAGTCTGGAATCAAAGACTAAAGTGGAGAACAAGTTTTATGAATCAGTGGTACTACCTGCTGTGCCTCTGTGCCACGCATGTGAAATGCATTTAAAATTAAATTTTAAGATGCTAACCTGTTACGTTGAATTCAGTTTGATTGAAATGGTGTTCTAATACCTAACATTTTATGAACTTTTAACTGCAGTCACATATTGTTTTAATGGATGACAGTGACACATGTCAATTAACATTCTAAATAGGCAAACCTTTGGGTCAGGAAAGCTGCAGTACAAATGAGATAAAATGTCTGAAAAGGAGTATAAGCTAACTCTACAAGATATGCCAATCTAATGTGGCAGAAGCAAAAACTATGGCATGTAAAGGCACAGTTGTCTATAGTATTTGAGACTTAGATGCATTTTAAGATACACAATAATTGCATTGCTTTTATTTTCAAACATATATTTTTTGATTTTGTAAATAAAACTACGTTATGCTATTCAACATTTAAAACCAAACATGTGTACGGGTGTAGTTTATGATGAAAGAACATATGCATATGTTGACAGAGAAAAACATTTCAGCAGTTGAGCGCATCAAGATTTGTAACTAATCTCATGAACATTTATTTATTTTTTATTTTATTTTACATTTGTTAACCGGGATAATCCGACTGGATACACAACCACAGGGGGCGGGGGAGAAAAAAAACTCAAAAAGACACATTTACAGAATTAACAAAACATAAGCAATAAGCATTTACAGCAAGGAGAGGGTTAGTCATTACATGATATGTAAATAATAGCTTAAATTTTTTTAGTTAGTTTAATAATAATACACATGACAGAATTTTTTATAGTAAAGGTACTCAGGTAACCAGGATCAAATATAGTATCAGAGAGATAGCTAGCCAGGGTTAAAACAATGGCAGGTAATATCAGACCCCAGGTAGCCTTTTATTTTAGTTTTAAGGACCATGGTCCTTTGCTTCATTGCTTGCCCTTTCTTCTGTCTGTTCCATGAACCCTAATTTACTATTAATATATGTTATGCCCTCTCTCTCTCTATGGCAATGTATTCCTCTGCCTTGCAGTCCTCTCGATTGCTTTTAAATATCTCCCCTTTCAAACATATATGCCATCTTCACTATCTTTTGTTCTTCCATCTTTGCTTCATCCTACCCACCTGTGTTGCTCATATTTTGGTAAGTTTATATAAATCTCCCTTTTTCCCCAATGAATATAAGCCCAATCTCAGAGTTTATTTTTGTACTATTGCTCCCCATCGTGTCTTTGTTTTAGTATGCCCTTTGTTGTATTTTGTCTGGTAGGACTTTTTTCCTGACATTATGTTTCCAAACTGGTGTGCAATATTCCTGACATGAATACAAAAGCTCCATGTACAATGGAAGAATAGCAGTTTAGTTTTTTAAGTCCCACGCTCTGTTTTCTATGTACCTGGCATTTTGTAGGCATTCACTATAGTCCTCTCACATTGATCTGCATTTTTAGCATTAATGATGACAATAATTCCAGATCTTTTCCTCCTGCGTGTGTAGCAGTGTAGGTGATACCCCTGAATTCCCCCTGTGAAGTTAAATACTTGCAGCTTTTTCTTTAAACTTCAGCTGCTACCCATCCAACAATCCTCTGAGCCATAGCAGCTCTTTTTGGTTGCTAAAACAACTCTTGCTATCTGTAGCTTGGCATCATACTTGATGTAGTCTGTGAAAAGGACAACTTTTATTTCCAAAGAACTGTCCCTAGAGCTACACCATGAGCAGCTCAGTGTTTGGTTAGACTTCACTTTTAAACTAAACCATAAAGACAGAATTGTTAAATTGTGGCTTCTTTTCTTTGCTGCTTTCATGTCATTAAAACTTAAGGCCCTCCAGCCTTGTACCCCGATGTTTGTGCAACCTGTTGATATGTTAATACTGCAAAATGTGTCAAAACTTCTGTAGGATCAAATGTTTTAATTACCTACATACATATCTGTTTAAAAGAAAAGAAAGATCAAGTGTAGATAAGTGTCACATAAATACATAAAGGTACAATCAGGACCCTCAAGTTTTTTTCATACTGAAATGTTCATTCACTTTACCTTCTTAAAGTGTGGGGAAACTCATCCTGTAAAACTTTTAGTTAAAACTTTTGGCAGAGTAATACTTGTTCCATGAACCTGGTGGTTGGAATAGCTGGCTTAGAAGAATCAGAATCACTGTCGGACACTAGCGCACCCATCCTGGTGCAAAGGCCTAAGCAGAGTTCTGCAGCAAGCTCTTCACCTGGGACAAGGCCCAGAATTGGGGAACTTGCATTCAGGGTTTCTGGAGAGTACAAGCCTGATAAGGCATGAATATGTACTTTAGAAGGAATAGCATGTAGTCATGCAGGGTCAATATAGTAGTCACTGCATCACGGTTTTACAACCAACACAGGTAGCTGTTAGAAATCCACAAACAAAATCTCTTAACCCCTGCTAGATAGCAGTTGAAAGCCATGTCTCCTACCTTCCTCTCCTGGTATCCTAGGATGTAGGGTCAGGTGTAAGGAGGAATAAGGGGGTTAGGAGAAGATAAGGCCTTGGCACTCATGACAGAGAGAGAAAGAGAGAGAGAGACAGGAAATGAGGGGTCAACAAAGGATTATATCACAGTGGTTCAGTTATTCAGCATAACTGCCTATGCATAAAACAGCTAAGCTTCCCACTTCAAATGAAATAAAAATACAAACTTAGAATACAAAATTCTGTGATGAATATCTTTTAATTAAGATTATATGAACCTCTAAAGGCTTTACATTTCAAATGTCAGCATTTGAACCTCTTTAGGTCTAAAGATCAGCAGTTACCTTCCCCCAAAAAAGTAATTTGAGCTGAACAGACTGTAAAAAATAAACAAGTTGCTGTACTTGTATTACTAGCTGACACCCTTACCAGATTCCAACTTCATTTCCCAAATTGTGTTTTAGATTAATGCTTTGTTTTATTATTTCGTTATGTACAAATGAATCCTGTCTTTCAAGATGTCTCCTGACAAATTTAAATTTAATAGTAATGTGGTATCCATTTAGTTCTCCTTAATTGTCCACCACATTGTGTCTCTTGAAACTGATGGCGCTGACTGGGGAAAACAATAACCCATATCTGGCCCAGGGGTATCTTATCCTGGCTGTACTCTTAATGGTACCAGTAACACTGTAAACATGTGCCATGGCATCAGCTGCACAAAGACTAAATAAACCTTAGATATTTGTGAGCTTGGCATGCATAGACATTGCATTCTTCAAATTGATTTTTAAAGATTGTCACCAGTAAAACATAAACACAAACCATCCACTGCTTTTAGCAAGGCACTTATTTTGTCCTGTACTCCATAGTTCCTTTTACACATCACGATATGGATAAGTGCTTCATCTGTAAGCATCAAACATTTGAATTAAAAACAGTTGTCCTTATGCATTTGTCTGCTATTTTTAAAAGCATGGAAGAAAACAACTCATAATGGTTGCCACTGCACTTTACTTTTCCTACTAGTCGGTAGTTTCCCATTGTAGGCCAATCGGTGTTCACCAAAGAAGAGTTTGCTTCCTAAAGTGCTGAGACAACAGTCATTATGTTTCATTCTAGAATACAGATACATTCTTCCATACTGAACTGCTAAGTGAAAAAGTGCTGCAGTCATTGTGATTCTCAACTTTGTCACAGTTCTGAATATGTTTCAACAAATGTCCATAATCTGCTATCTTTCAGCTTTTCTTGAAAGAATTTTAAAAATAAAATCTATGAAACCTATCGACATAAACTAATTAACTGATGTTACAAAATTATGTCCAGAAAGCTGATTTTCTAGTCACATGGAGAAGAATCTTCACCCCTTATTTACATTTGCTCAGTTAACTTTATCTCTATGACATTTGTGTGTTCTCTCTCTATACTGGTGTCTTCTTCTATTCCTACTATTTCTCAATATACTTATTCTATTTGTATTGACAAGCCCACTGTCTTTCCTTCAGCACTCCTCAAAACTCTCAGTTGCATAGATTTGAATACTATTATACAATTTTATATATTTCTGATGTAAATTGTTGATTTTCCTTTTTTCTATTATTGTTTAATAATATTAATTTTGATGTTTGTGCATTGTAATCCTACTTTTGTATTCTGCATTTTGTTGTAATCTGCTGTAAATTACTTGTTTCTTTATCTCATGGAACTTTTCTCCCTCGGTCTAAATTAAAAAGAGGCTTTTGCACAGCTGGACTATCCTACTTAACAAATGTAAATAAATAATCACTTGTGCATTTCTTGATAGACTCTTATACTGTGTTTATATTCAGAATGGGTGGAAAAAGTATGGAACGGTGTCGAGATTAAGAAACTAAAACCTACCACCCTAGCTGCCGACCTTCTCCCAGCTGAATATTTGCAAAAAGCTGCAAACGTCATAGCACTCCCTATCTCTATCTTGATCAACAGAACTATTTCTGAAGGAACCATATCCTCTATCTGGAAAATATCTCATGTAAAACCTCTCCACAAAGGAGGGAGCTCCAAAGACCTGTCAAATTACAGACCCAGAGCTATTCTATCACCCCTAGCCAAAATTATGGAGAGGTGTATCCACAAACAACTTATGTACCACCTTACTCAAAAGAAACTGTTGTCTAATTCTCAGCATGGCTTCAGGCCACACCGCAGTACCACTTCTGCTCTCCTATCTTTCTCTGATGTCATTAACTATAACCGTAACAATAACGAACATTCCTCTGCACTCTTTCTTGATCTCTGCAAGGCCTTTGATATGATCAACCATTGACTTCTCCACAAACTTCAGACCATCTCCCTAGATGCCCACTCTCTACTATGGTTCCAACCATACCTCTCCGGAAGACAACAAGTAGTCCTCTGGCAGGATAAACTATCCAGCCACCTTCCCATCACTGTTGGAGTCCCTCAGGGCTCTATACTAGGCCCCCTGCTTTTTTCATCTTTGCCTCTCCATTACAAATGCCACCTGCATTCAATAAGCAGATTACTCAACTTTGATCTGCTCAGCCAACTCTCCATCCAACTTACTGTCACTGACCTAGAACACTTTTAACACAGTTGAGAACTGGCTAGCTAATCACTTATTGATCCTTAATCCCAACAAAACTAAACTATTTCTTTTCTCCCCAACCCATTGGTCCTCCCCCTTATTCTTCACCATGAACTCCAAAAATGCCACCATCATCTCTTCCGATGACCAAACCAAGCTCCTAGTGGTCATAATAGATAATAGCCTCAAATTTGGCATTCATATAAATCACACAATTAAGACTATTAACAAAAAACTTGGATCCCTTTACAAGATCAAAACTTTCCTTACACCGCACACTCAAACTGCTATTGCCCATTCCCATCTACTCTCTACCCTTCTCTATGCATCTCCTCTCTTCACCAATCTAAACAAATCTGACCTCAGCAAACTATCCTCCTGCTACAATCACATTGCCAGTTTTGTTACTAGCACAGCATTCAGGACACACCATTGCCATAATCTGAAGAAGACTGGCTGGCTCGAGCTGCCTTCTCTACTGCAGCTCAACCAGCTCATAGTACCTCATAAAATCCTATACCAATCGGACACATACCTGCACTCAAAAATATTATCTGCCCTCATACTTTCCATAGGCAATTACCCTCATCTAAGCAACTACTGGTACTGACCTTCAAACCCAACAATTATGCAGGTGATGCCATGTTTGCAAACTCTGTTGGCAAAATATGAAACCACCTTCCACCATACATCACCCAAGAAACCTCACTTCCCCTTTCCAGAAATAACCTCAAAAAACATCTGAAATCACATTGGATTTGTCTCTGCTCTACCCCGGACTAAAGACAACTTGTAACTCTATTAAAACCTACCTATCCAAGTATGATGTATTATATTTTAACAGCTATGTATTAATAACTCTGACAAGGTGTGTATCTTATGGAATAATATGGTCTATGCAGCTGATGTTGTAACATGTTCTATGCCATTAGTTTTGTATTGTCTTGTTTTACTTTATTTGGAGATTTTCTCCCTGGGCCTTTGCTGAAAATGGACATCTATCCAGTCGGACTATCCCAGTCAACAAATATAAAATAAAATAAAATAAATTAATTAATTAATTTGAGGAACACAAACTCTGATTTTCTGACATGAAGCTTACAAAATAGTCACCTATTTGAATGTTACTAAGAAAGATATATTTTTAGTATCAAAATACAGTAGCCGCTACTTGATCCTATTACTGAAACAAATTAAGTTTTGAAGTGCACAGCTGCCAAATTTACTTTTACAAATAAGCTCACCCATCAAGTTGTAACGCTACTCTCAGTGTAACTGGTATATATTAATACCCATACCAAGTCCACTAGCATTCTTCCAAGCACACTAGTTGTTTGTCTTTTTGGCTTTTCCTGGTTAGGGGTCACCACAGTGGAACTCGGGTCCGCTAATGATTGGCAGTAGATTTTTTTTTTATAGTGCTGAGTTGCCAGCCCGACGTCCAACCTTCAGCAAAGGCATGTCCATTCACACATGTCTTTTGGAGGCCACCTGACCGAGGGGAGGACATGCAGACTCCACACAGAAGGCACTCCAGCCAAGAATCGAACAGGAGAACCGCTTGTTGTGAGGTAACAACGCTACTGCTGTACCACCACAGCTTCTTCCAAGCACACTAATACAGATGTTAAAGTGCTTCCAAGTACACTAGTACAGATGTTAAAGTGATTCCATGTACACTAGTACAGATATTAAGGTGCTTAATGTAAGCAAGAATTGCAGAACAATGGAACCTTTTGTTTATATGAAATCCTTTACAAGAGGGAAAAACATACAGACAGACAGATGGGCAAGTACACAGCTATACAATTATAGATTTTGTTTTCTTTCACTAAACTATTGCTGTTTGATCTTTACAAATTATGTTTAGATCTAGATGCCTCTGAACAAGTTTGGGTCATAAACACTCACGGCACATTCTTTTACATTTACAGTAGGTTTACTAAAATTGACAGTGTTGGATTCTGCCAAAAATGATGCTGTTTACTGCAGCTTTACAACGTCTCTTCATTACCTATACCCTTAAATTCATATATGTTATCATTTGTTCAGAGGTTATCTGGTAAGGTCAGTAAACAGTCACAGGTCAGCAATAACTATCATCCAGTTAATAATTATCATAAATGCTAAAGCACAAATGATATTAGTGATAAATCAAGCACTGCTTTGCAACTGCTTCTCCAATGACAGTGATTTGCAACTTCTTTTATTGAGGCCGACCTTTATGTGACCTGTTATCTATCATGCATAAAAGGTTACTTTTGACTAATGACAGTGCCTTATTCCATGCCTTTCTTCAAAATAATAGACTTCTAATCAAGTGTCCAAATTTTCCAATGGCTATCTGAAGCATCTTTTCCCATTAATTAATATAGTGCTAGGAAAGCACTTTTTACTTGAAAATCTGTGAGTTTCATCATTATGTTTAACAGTTAAGTGTCAATAACCTTTTTTTCTCATACAAACCAGAATGCTATGTCATGCCTAGACACTTAAAATATTCATTCATTCATTCATTCATTCATTCATTCATTCATTCATTCATTCATTCACTCATTCACTCATTTTCCATTTCCATACTAAATCCATTTAAGTTAGAGCTTGATTGCCCAGTTGGTTTCTCAGTTAAGTGTCATCTTTGTGGAGTATATGTATGTTCTTCCTACATGCGCAATGTGTTTGTATGTGTGTGTGTGTGTGTGTGTGTGTGTGTGTGTGTGTGTGTGTGTGTGTGTGTGTGTGTGTGTGTGTGTGTGCGTGTGTGTGTGTGTGCGTGTGTGTGTCTGTGTGTGTGTGTAAATACCCATATGCACACATAAATGTCCTATTTAGGATTTGTTTTTCTACCTTATGCCCTCAGACAGGGTGTGGCTCCTGCTCAGCATAAACATATTGTCTTTAGATGAAGTACGTCCCCATATTACATATGCAGCACCATGTTTCACTACTGACTATCAAGGGGGCAAAAAAGCAGATAAGACAGATCTGTATATTCAAAAGGAGCAGCAGTTATCCTATCTTTTAGTACCGTAGTTTGTACCATCTACACACACACACACACACACACACACACACACACACACACACACACACACACACACACACACACACACACACACACGAGCTAACAGATGATCCTTTGTAAATATAACAAAAGATAATCCCTCAAATGTGAGCATGGGGTCATCTGGCACAACCAAGATGATGCCTGTGATTTCAGCCTGTAAAACTGCTTACTTGATTACATTGTAAAATGGTTCAGTGAGCATAGCTAAACCGTTTCCACCTCATGTATTTAGCAATGAGTACAAGCATGTTGTGCTAACCTCTAACTTTAAAAGGTCTGAGGGCGCAAGGCATTGCAAATCCATCACTGTCTGGCACTTAATGAGATAATCTGGAAGATACTTTTTAAACTCTAATGAATGCAATTTTGTGATGCCCATAACCTGGTTTAACTAGAACACTGTAATGATATAGCTTATACAATATGTTGTTAAGAGTTATTTAGGGATTTCATGTCTGTAGGTGATTTTTCTACTCGATGTTTCCATAATATTGCAAAAAATGAATGCTAATTTTGACCACTGCATTTCCCTTATATTAGAACAGACTTTCTGATATTTGAATTTGCCTCAATTATAACATTTTAAAGATAAAGTAAAACACTTCCTTAAGATGAATTTGCTTCAATGTACCAGAATTAATTTAAAAAATGAAAATTAAGTTTCTGTATGGTATTGGGTTTAAAGCAGTGTAAAGAAGTCTACATATAACAGAAAAAGCACATTTTTCTCCAGTTTTGTTAATCTTCATTGGGTATGCAAGGGGTCAGTTAGCTGCATGTTTTAAAGTTAACTACTTTGTATAGTGTGGTCAACTCCGTTCCTAAACTATTATGCATTTATTTCAATGATATTCATAGGAGTCAAAATTGTTCATGGGTTCATAATTCAATGATGTCTAATTTTTGTTATTTTTTGCATATGATCCTTCAACATTTAATTATTCTGAAAAAGTGAGCTTCTGTAACATGGAAATGTAGTTGGTTAAATACATAATATGACCGTGTCCTTAAAACTTTAAGACACATTCATTCTGGACCTAACAGGTTGTACTCTACAAACATGGCTTTGGCCTTTAACTCTCAGAAAAAGTTTTCAGCTGGGATTTGAAATTAACATTAAAGAACAGCAACAAAAAGTAATTAGTTATTGTTTCTGTGGTTATCACATTCTCCTTATTCAAATAAATGCTTTAGACATATTTCAGCTAGTTACAGTTTGTTTATGTTTGTGTCTTTCGGCTTTTCCCAGTTAGGGGTCGCCACAGCGCAACTCCGGTCCGCTAATGATTGGCAGTAGAGTTTTATGTGCTGGCTTGCCGGGCCAAACGCACAACCTTCAATGAAGGAACGCCCATTCACGCATGTCACCACACAGAAGACGCTCTAACTGAGAATCGAACGGGCAACATCTAACTGTGAGGTGACAATGCTACCGCAGCACCACCACCGCAGTATTTCATCTATTTACAGTATTGATCATAAATAATTATCTGTGGAATGTGCAGATTTACCTAAAATAAAAGGTAAAGTTATAAATAAGGATACTTTTTCTAATGTCAACAAAGAAACATTTATGATCAATACTGTAAATTTCAGCTATTTACAGTATTGATCATAAATGTTTCTTTGTTGACATTAGAAAAGTATCCTTATTTATAACTTTACCTTTTATTTTAGGTAAACCTGTACATTCCACAGATAATTATATTATAAATGATTTATTAAAATAACTTGAAATGGATCGTTTGATTGGCAGCATACCAAGACATTCTAGTGGTGGTAAACTAGGATTACCACCACAGAGAGATCATTTTATCCAAGGATGGAAAAGCATTCAAATGACCAACTATTTTATGAAAGTCAGCAAAATTGTTAAATAATAATACTGAAAACAGTATAAATAAGCTGTTGTGCAAAGATACCTCAAACCAAGTTCTACTGACTCCAAAATACATGTAAACTTGAGGAAACCTCACTGCAATCAATCTACATTTAGTGACCAGTCAGTGGCAGCAAATAAGTTATATTAATGGACTGTGTATGCAGCGACACATAAAGGGAAGATTCATGTACAGCATGTAGGAGTTAGAGCTGCTGCTCAGTTTAATTGTATGAAAACAAGTAGAGTTGTTATACATCAGTTGTTAAGAAATTTATTTTTAAATCAAGTTTGGTATATAATACTAATAATCACTGCTCAACTGAGGGTGAAGCAAGACTTGTCCACTCAGAATTCAATTTACCTTTTACGGCTTTGCTCTCATAAAACATTTGATGTCATAGGTAAATCCTGCCTTATCACCTTCAGCCGAGTGCTAATTATTAGTACTCGGACTTACTCCGTGACTATGACAGTGGCCATTGAACAGAGCTTAAAGGTAAATAGTTCTAGATAATCAGTCTGTGTTTTTGTGTAGAGAAAAGAGAAAGCATACAAGGAAAATGAAGAAAATATTCTCAGAAATGTAAAAGTTTAAAAGCATTTCCTTTAGAAGGTATTGATTTTAGTTATTTAGAGTGTATTGTCCAAAGTTTTTAAAGCTATATCAAAAAGAAAGCCATTTATGGTACATCTGTATTATTACAGTTGTTGTGTCTTTCGGCTTTTCCCGGTTAGAGGTCGCCACAGCAGAACTCCGGTCTGCTAATGATTGGCAGTAGATTTTTACATGCCGAGTTGCCGGCCTGACGAACAACCTTCAACGAAGGTATGCCCATTCACGCATGTCTCCACACAGAAGACGCACTAGCTGAGAATCGAACAGGACAACGTCTTTCTGTGAGGCGACAACACTACCGCAGCAGTACACTATGAATAAAACATTTCATGCTGCTCAGTTTTAGAAATTTATGAATATTAGAGATTAGCTTCAAGACAGTTACTTGACAGTAGATTCTGCATCTGAGTATTAATGTTGCTCCTAAGCATTATTAGAATAGATGGGAGGATAGCACAAGTTCACCAGTTATGTAATTCAGTTTAAGACTACAAGCAGCTTACAGTGTTTTACTATTCTTTCTAAACAATTGGCTATTTATCAGAACTTTCTCACTTTTTGACTTATTGGCCTCATTTCATAATGTAGTACAAAAGTCATGTCACATACTAATGATATTGATCCACAAAAGCGGATGAAGTGCCATCCCGACATTTAATTCTACTAAATGGCTTACAACTTAATATTTGCCTTTGATTGCTAGTGACATCAAAAGGCAGTGGGTTCTATCCTCACACCAGGGAAGTGGATTCATATACCAATTTTGACTCTGTAGTACTGCATAAGATATTGTTGCATTCATACAGTGCGGTCCTGTGCTTGTGACATTAAACAGAAATCATATATCCTAAGCTGTTAATAGTTCAGGAGTATGACAAAGTTCTGTAACAGCACTGCACTGTATCCAATTCAAATTTAATATGGTTACTATAAATACCACAATCAAAGAGTTAGGGTTGGCTCTGGAACCATGAGATAAAACTTTACTCACAGCAGTAAATATATAAACTTCACACTACACGGCACTGCTTCAGATGATTTTTAGAATATGATTAAACACTGTTTGGCAAAAAAGATCATTCCAGAGCTATGTTTTGGTCCTTGTATGCAGTCTGAATTGCCTAAAGCTCTGAATTCTCAGCCTGGGCTATATATTAATCTGGTCTAACATATGTACCACCTCATGTATCCCCTAAATAGGTGTCATAGACTCAGACATTGAATGTTTCCATTTAACAAAAAACAAATGATTAACTGACTGAATGAAAATTGACTGAATAATCTATTTAAATACTTTCACTAATATTCATGTATAACGTTACTGAAAGATCAAAAAGGAGAAGGAAATGCAGGAATATAAAATAGAGAACACTGTGTATGTATTAACTTTTGGAGTATATTGATTAATGGTGATAAAATTAGAGACATTATAGGAGCCTCTTCATGTATGTTTCTAATTACAACAGGTTGCGGCATACATTATACAATTAATGATATTTTCAAATGTGCTTAATGAAGATGGTGTTTCTAATAGTCTTAGGGGTGGGTTCATAAATATATAGTGACAAAGATGAAAATGAACACTAGGGCTTACTGTACAACTGCCATAATGACACCATAATCAAAATGGGGATGGGTAGGGGGACCACCAGAAAACAGGGAGAATAATGTTTAGAAGTCTGGAGTGTTTCTCCACGGGCCTCCGCTGAAAATTGCATTCGTTCCAAGTCAGAATTTCCTGGTTAAAAATAAATAAATAAATAATAATAATAATAATAATAGGAGTGCTGAACCAGCACCACTGTTAGTATGAGAACTAGTGTGGGGAATACACACTCTCCTGTACCAGCACTAACACTACTTCGGGCACAGGGGGGATACACTGGACATCAGGGAATAGTGCCCTAGGGCATAGAACAGCATGATGTGAAAGGGGTGGGGAAACATCAGATGCAACTCTTAAGTGCCACAGTGACACCAACTGCAGTTTGGTGGTTGGGGGTGGGGCAAACAGTAGTCCACCAGGGAATACATTGCCATGATAGCTCCAACATTACTTTGGGGGTTATAGGGTAGGGGAACTCCTGGATATCATTGATAACTCTCTAAAGCATAGTAATGGCACCAATATTATTATGGTGACATATAGCATGATTAGGATGGGAGGGGTAATCCACCAGATTCCAGGGTTTGCAGTCTTAAGTGCCATAATGGCACCAACAGTGGTACAGTGGTGGGATGAACCACTAGACCCCCAGAGCTGACTCTATAAAGTACCATAACAACAACATTATAATGGAGACTAGAACATGGGGGGATACACTAGACCACCAGAGCCAATGTAATACATGCCATAATGGCACTAAAATATTATGAGTGGGGTGATACCAGTGTAGGATAGGGACAGTTGGAGGGACTATAGTGTGTGTACATATGTGTGTTTGTGTGTGTGTGTTTGTGTGTGTGTGTGTGTGTGTGTGTGTGTGTGTGTGTGTGTGTGTGTGTGTGTGTGTGTGTGTGTGTGTTTGTCTGCTTTTATTTGTGCTTCTGTTTGTACATGTGCTTATTTACTTGTGTGTGTGTATGTGTGTGTGTGTGTGTGTGTGTGTGTGTGTGTGTGTGTGTGTGTGTGTGTGTGTGTGTGTGTGTGTGTGTGTGTGACTGAATGTGGATTCTACTGCCTACATGAGCAACAAGGTACCACTATGACATGTAGATCATCCATGATCTGCACACCATGGCAGTACCTGCAATTCAGGAAACATGCAAATTATCTGAGAATGTGGTGCATCCTCAGAGTGACTAACATTTTCCTGAAACTCAAATGGGCATTTTGCACTGAAAGGACTTTAATGAATTCCCATGTTAGTTTTCATACCCTAAAACATGATGAATAAGCTAGTTAAATAACATTTTTCATGAGAAAGTGAGAATTTTGTGTACCTAACTATGGCTGGTATTCATAGTATGAGACTTCACAAATGTGTTATGGTTATGTGTGAATAATGGCACTAAGGTCAGTGAAAGGCATTTGTGAAAATATGGAAAAGCAAAGCATTTTTTTAAAAAACACTATAAAGCTCAGCATTACAAAACTGTGAATTACTTAGCAAAATCATGTTATTGTCCTTTTTTTACACATATTTCAGGCAAGTGAGGTTGAGTGCAGTCACACTCAAAGGGTTTTAGGAAAGCTGCAGACTTCAGGAAAGCTGCAGAGGAAAGAAAACAAGGAGGTGAACACACAAGGGAAACATCTAGAAGGTCTGTGCTGGAGGAGATGGGTGAGGATGGGCAGTATGATTTTGTCAAAGGATAGACCCCCTATTTTATCTTTTTTAGGAAAGAGGATGAAGGATAAATGGTAAGGAAAGAAGGACTGAGCATGTGGCAGCTGGAATCCCAGTTCAAAGAGCCTCAAACACGTCTACTGCTAGATGGTGTTGCAGTGGATGACCCCGATGTTGAGGGGCCTGTGTTGACACCATGGTTGGCACCAACTAGGAGAACATATCTTCTACATGCTGAAATTGTGTGTCAGCCAGCTGAATTTTCCTGTCCACTACCTCTATCAGTACATATTCAACCAAACTCTGAAGCCCCCTTGCTGTGAGGCTTGACAGGCTGCCTGCAGGACCGGTGCCTACACTTTGACACTGCAAGGATGCCCCCAGCCTGGCAGAAGGTGATCTGTCCCTAGTCTGGCAGGTACATACCTGGTCTGCTCCTGAGGGATTTGAACCTGTAAAGAAAAGAAATGGGAGAGAAACAAAAAAAAAAGAAAAGAAAAGGAATGCATAAGTGAAATAGGATAAAAAAAATAAACAGAAAAAAGGGTCGGAAGAGACAAAGCACAAAAAGCACAATAAATCCACAAAATACTGTTTAAATGCAATTTAACACATTGTTGAGACATTGCAGTAAATTTTTATTGAAATAAAACTTGTGTATAGGAAATGCTTATGGTCGCAGTGGGGTAGTGATTTGGGATGTGCTTCTGTACTTGGAAAGAATGTAAGTGTAGTACTTTTGCATACTTATGATGAATTGAAATGGCAAAGGCTTTTGACTTGTTGAAGGAGTTTATGTTTAAATTATGTGCTTTCAATGCACAGAATACATTACACCCCCCAAAAAAACAACCTCAGTAATTATTGCAGTTAATCAGGTTAAAAAATCAGATTATGAAACATTTCTCTTGGTCTGTTAAGTCTTTAGCTGCATTTCTTTCATCTTTGAAGCTATAACAATATTTTCTTTATGAGTATTACAGAAACCAATTCTAAAAACATTTATTCATTCCTTTTCTTGTTGCTATTAAAGTTGTATAAAGATTTCTTATACATAGTATGCACTGTTAAAAAAGAAAGATCTCTTGGACACTTGTTATACTTAGCAGAAGACTCAACAAGCTGCTCTAATCTTCTCTTTTGCTCCGGACTGTTCTATCTCAATCTAATTTCTTCCTTAGTTACGATTAAAACAGAGAAGGCCAGCCTTGTTTACCTGCATTTGAATTTCTTCTACATATAAATATGTCATACATTCTATGTAAACATTAATTTATTTTTTCTTTTTCATTTTCCCTTGCATATGCATGCAGGTATGAATTCCTGCAATACTGTACTAATATACCCTTTCATTGAAGAGGATGGTACTAAAATATGAACGAGTCTTGAATGCCGTTTTCAAAATGCATGCAACACTTTTGTTCTGTATAGCTAAAGTGCAAAGGCTGAAATGTGTCAATTCAAGGAGTATACATTTCCTTTTCTGCAGATCTATGTCTGATTTATAGTAAGTAATACTGAAGTAAAACAGCAAGTTCTCAGATAACGTCTGTGCTGGTCATTCACTTAACAAAGTAACCCTCACTCCCTCCCCCAACCTGTAGTCTAACTTGGATTTGGGGAGTATCGTTTCAGTCATGCTGTACATGCAGCTAGAAATACTTAAGAAAAAATAAGTTAAGCAATTGTTGTACTTATATTTTTGTGGCTCACACAAAACTGGCATCATGTAATGTTATAACAACTCTTTCCCTGCAATGGTAAGAATTATAAATGTGTAATTGCAATTCTTATTTCATAACTTTATATATCCAGACATCATTACTGATACCTGTACAGAAGTAGATGATTTACACAGTTACATGTGCACATTTTTATTTACTGTTTTACCTGACATTTCTAGTTATTATTATAGACTAATACAGTAATAATATTACTCTTTATTCAAAAGATGCAAGCATGTCTGATTGCAGATATTGCTAGTCATTTCTTATGCATTTCATAATAGCACTACAACTAATATTTTTAGGTACTGATATCTGTCTTTGCCAATACATGTATTTATGCAATTTGTAACCATCTGTGAGTGTGTGTGTGTGTGTGTGTGTGTGTGTGTGTGTGTGTGTGTGTGTGTGTGTGTGTGTGTGTGAGAGAGAGAGAGAGAGAGTGACAGTGTTTGAAGAGTGAGATTGATCGACCACTGACAGTAGCAGCAGTTGAGGTTTGCATACCTCTCGACTTCTTAGCTTAAGAAATCTGCATAAAAGCTAAAGGAGAACAAAGGCTCAAAATAGGAACATAATTTAAATAGAGCTATTATGAAATCACAAAGTTGCTTGAATAATAGGATTTGTGTTAACATGCATTTTCTGAAGCACAAGTGTGTGTGTGTGTGTGTGTGTGTGTGTGTGTGTGTGTGTGTGTGTGTGTGTGTGTGTGTGTGTGTGACAGAGAGAGAGAGAGAGAGAGAGAGTGAGATGGACCACTAGGAACAAAGGCTCAAAAATTGGAAAAGATATTAGATATATATCTTATAAAATTATAAAGTTGCTTAAATAACAGGATTTGTGTAAGCAAGAATTTTCTGAAGGAAATAAAGTCTAAAACTCAAATGTATGTCATTATTTAGTGACTTCAATCCTCAATGTCTGGCAACAAACCACACATTTTAGGAATAAGGGCCCGTAAAATTCAAAGAGTTTTGCTAGGCTACTTATCCAGGGGCCTTTCTATGTCTAACTATGTTTTCTGGAAAGAATAACATTGTCATTGTCCTGCATCCAAATAGGACATTAAGGACCAGCCATCTATAAGCTACCTGTGCCAGGGCTCTGTGTAAATTTCCTATTTCCCCATTCACTGGTTTAGGTTGCACTTAGCCTGGGTAATAGAGAAACTTACCTTCACATGGATGGGAAGCCTGTTCATAGGAGGGGCAGTATCTGTCTCCATAATGTTCTGTTTAAGTTGCAAAAGTCCCAACTCCGGCCCAGGTGACCCATGTTTAAGCTCCTTATGTGCTTGATGGAGTTGGCAAGAAGGATGGGTGTACCTATAGTGGGGAAGAGGGACATTGCTAAGTATCTCTCCAGTTGAGGATATGGAGCTCACTGAAAATATTCCGAGCTGGGGTGGGCAGGAGGACCACAGCAGGCAAGGCCACCTTATGGACCCAGGGCAGGGTACACACTCAGGCTACTTACCATTGCCTGCCCAGCCTAACACTGATCTTAGCATTTAAGAGAGGGGCTTAGGACAAAGGGGAAAATGGTCATCTAGGACAATGGCACCACTCATAGATCCTACCTCACTTCTCTGTTGAGTGTGAATTCCAGGACCCCTCCTCCCCATAAACTAAGATCCTGGATATGAAGGAATAAGTGAATCAACATATCAACAGAAGGGTGGCTTGGCAGTTAGTGAGTGCCAACTGAAAAAAAAAAAAGATTTAATTAAATTAAAAAGATATAATTTATATGAAGCTGTAGCGTGGTTTGTAGGGACAGGAGTGTGAGAGTTGTGAGTACAGATTTGAAAATCTTAGCTACACCCCTGTTGCCATCATTTGAAGAGTAAGAATAAGAATGAGGAAAGTATGGTAAGGACAGTTTTAAGCAGGGTTTGAGCCACTCTCTGTTGGATGTGGCATCACCTTGACCAGACCGTTGTTGCTAGTATGCTCATTAGAACAGGTATTGATACCATTGACAAGTTTAGTGTAAACAAATCTGCTTTGCCACATACCAATTTTTCTTATAGGTAAAGACTTATATGTCCTTTCCATGTGTCATATTTTTTAAAATATATGACTAATAACTCCCATTATTAATCCTTATTGATAAAAGTAATTTTTTCCACCCTAACAGCAATATGTGTCATGTAGTGGAGTTGAAATGTTTTTTTTTTTTTTTTAATTTAGGGTGAAGGGAAAAAAATGATTTTTTTTATTTTTATGACTTTATTATATGTTTCAGTTGCTAGGGTGTGACAGACAGTGTTGGATGGACAGGGATTAACCTCCAGACTGCTATCAACCTGACGTTCAGATGACTCCATTTTGAAATTTTCATTATATTCTTATTTTTGTTAATTTATGGCAATCCACATGCTTTGGTGGAAAGCTTGGGATATGTGCAGAAAGAGTTCAGAAATCTCTGCAGTGCATCTTGAAATAAGTTCATGTACTGTGGGATGCACGACCATAATTGGCAAAATGCCAAAATTTGCCAGTATATCTCGGGGCATGTTTATGTACTACTATGACTCATAAAAATGCATACAAATTAGTGTATTTGCATATAACGTGTAAATGTTCCTACATTTTCACCAAACAGTCAAGTGTTGCCATATTAAGTCAAAAACAGCTAAGATATGCAGCAAATTTATTAGGATACTGCAGACATATCAAAGTAAGGAAACCTTTAAACAATAATTACTATTTTGTAAGAGACACTTTAAGAATTATTTCAATATCAATTTAAAGGTCACCTGCAATCACTTTTGATGTATGCAATGCATGTATAGAAACCATTGGATAAGTAGTAATTTTGGTCATTTTGAAGTTGGATCTGATGACATGAGCTGTGGAATACAGTAGTAATTTTAGAAAATGAGCAACATGAGCATTACAGAAGTGTAGTGTAGTATAGTGTAGGGATTGTGCATACATGGAAAAATGCTTATTTTACTTGAGAGATTTCAATGTGCAAAGGACAGGAATCGGCATGTGTGATGAATATGACGCTTTGGTACTGGCAGTGAGGAAAAACACATGACAATGGCAGAGAATATTGCAGATTGTGTTTTGTGTGAGTACTGTGATTGAATGAATGGTAGTTAATATAACATTGAAGTTTACATATATATATATATATATATATATATATATATATATATATATATAGTTATTCATATATATATATATATATATATATATATATATATATATATATATATATATACATATACATATGTTTGTCTTATCTAGAAGTTACAGTGGGTGGCAGGAATAGCTGTATAGCTGGCTACTGCTTTGTACTTTAACAGCTGATATTATTCAAACATCAATGTCACAAATGTCTCATTGCAGCCCCTTTTTTTCCTTTTTCATTTTTTATGTAGTACTGATGGACAATAAGGGATCAAGGCACAGAAAGGATAACTTAAGCCATACGGAAAATAATATCCTCATGGTAGCACAGGACATATGGGAACATTCTTTTTGGTAAAGGGGGCCCACACAAGCCATAAGGAACAAAGCCTGAAGTCAAGTAGTTATTGAAATCAATGCAGGTGGTAGCACTGTACAAGAAAAGGGCAAATCATATTGCAGCACATGCTAGAAGAATGCAATTTACTGTACCACGGGGGGGGGGGGGGCTCTGAATAGTATAGTCAATATCAGATGATGAATATCTTCTGCCCGTCTGCAGGGATGACTATGGCTCAGAAGATGGTGCAATGGAATAATTAGAGGTCATGTGGGCACTGCTCCATCTAATAATGTCTGAAGGTTGGTTTAAAGTGTATAAGTTTTAAAGACAAAATTGAATGCTTACAAAGAATGATATAATTAAGAATATCACAATTCATTATTATTAGGTGAGTCTTGTACATCAGCAAATAATGAAAATGAAGGCAGTGTAGAGGTTTGTTCCACTCAACCCCTTGTAAGCATCCTGTACCATATGCCACTGCATTGTTATTAATGTTTTGCAATAATTTCTTTTTAAAGAGTCAGCATCAGAAACAAACAGTTAAAGTATATCATTAAATAACATAGTTATATTTAAGAGGCAGCCTGAGGGTAGTGGCAGGCAGTCCCCAAGTTTAATGTCAGGTTGTCGCACCACACAGCATGTTAGTAACTCTGCAGAAAGTGATAGTGCATCAAAAAGTCAAACATAAGCTGACATTCCTCTCATGCTTGTACAGCAGTTATACCCTGCACCTCTATATCAGTATCTACACACATAGAAGAACACTTTGAAGATGATGGAAGACATTCTGAGGCCACAGTGATACCACAGTGATACCATTACAAATGCCAGATGCAGAACTTATTTACAAGTACCCCAGGAAACACATAAAGCATTGGCTGCCCAACAAGAAATGTGCCATGACATTGTTATGGCTCAGAGCACTGCCACAGAGAGGATGATTTCCAGCACTACTTTGAAAAGGCTGACAGCAGGGATAATGCCATGGTATCACTGATGTGTAGTATGGTGGCACATGAAGCAACAGTTGTAGCCTCCATTCATACACTAGTTAGGGTATACCAAAGACAAGATAGACTCAGCCTTATGAGGGGCAGTGGAGGGGATACTGTCCACATGCATGGGGGGAGATAAGATAATACTGCCATTGCTTCTCAAGATATTAATGTTAGTAGTCACAGTGAACAATCACAACATATTTTACACAAGCCATGTCAACAGTAATCCATACCTAGCAGAACCTTATGTTCCAGGCCATGGATACGCAGCAATGTCACATCAGTAACAGCAAGATCACTTTAATCAAGTAGATCCCTACATTGAACTAACTTACCTTACTGTTCTGATGGTAGCCCATCCTCCAAATCTGTTGCACTATCACCATACCTATTAACAGGAGATGTGTATAACTCATTTGATCTGGAACTACTGGGAATTGTATTCATTGACACAACTTTCTGTTTAGTTGAAATAGGGGGTGCGGAGCAATTGCATATATATGCATTTCAGCTGTTAAACTAGTAGATATACCACCATTGAAAATTTGACAAAACAAATTGTACATGGATTACCATTTTTATAGGTGGCAGGCAACTAAAATATCAAAATAATAATAAATAAACATTTTCAGGAGAAATATATCATAAGTGAATGACACATTAACATGAGCATCCTGCCATGTACACTTACACTGCTCCTATTACACAGCTTTCTGTTTAATTGGAATTGGTATTTTTTTTGTAGGGGACATTCATATCTGTATTCACTTCTTCCCTGTAGTGCTATTGGTTATACCATATTGGACATTTGAATCATTTACAGAACTTTCTGTTTACTTGAAATGGGGTTGGGGCAGTGTCTGTATACAGCTACTAGGTACATGAATAAATACTGGACAAAAACAATAATACATAGATTGCCATTCCTTCTGGTGGCAGGTACCTAAAACATCAAAGTAATAATGAATAAACATTTTTAGCCTAAATATATCATAAGAAAAAACACATTAAAATAAGCATCCTGCCATGTAAACTTAACTGCTGCCACTACAACCTCCTCACTGCACAAATAATGCCAGCTTCTGAAGTCAGAATTTATTTTGTATGACACTATAAAAACAATCAGAAGTCCAGTATAACAGAATACAGTAAAAATAAATTACATATATAGCTGAATACTTCATTGTTGTCAGCATTGCTTTCTATTGCATACTGAAGAAATCATTAAAGCAAAAGTTATTCATCACAGCAAGTACAGCTGTTGAGTTATTTCTTGATTTGATGCCTTTCAGCATTACCAAACAGGAATCAGTGAACAGTTAGGCATGTCAACAACATTACTCAAACAGGTAATAAAAAATATTTTAACATGAAACAAAATTTCAGATGAACAGTGACAGCAGTCCATGCACCACACTGCATAGCCCATAGATATCAATGCATGCATCAGTTATACTCTATGTGTTTTTTACAAGAAAGGAAACACTCACCTGAATGTCCTAGTCCATAGTTCTGGACTAGAAGCAGCCTCTTTACCTGCACAGCTGCATGCCTTGCATGAGACTGCTGCATGGGGTCTCTTACTACTGCTACTGGCTGGTTATCATTAGTCATAGTGAGACTGGAACTGAGAACTGCACTTATAGCATTGGTCACTTCATCACCAGACTAGAGCATAATCATATTATGCAGAATTTGACAGGCAGTAAACATCTTACATGCAATAGCTGGGCATACTGAAGGGTACCTCTAGACTCATACAGGCACCTGAAATGGTTCTTCATGAGGCCAAAGACCCTTTCAATGACAATACATGTCTGGTATAGAGATGTGCTATATATGTCTCCTCCGCAGCTCTGGAGGAATTTCTCACTCGAATCATGACCGTGGCTTAAGTGGATATCCAGCATCACCTGAAAAAGAAAACAAAAAAACAAAAAAAAGAGTAAGAGAGAAAAAGGGGAGACAAAACAGGAAAATAACCATTACTATACAGCAATAAAATTTAGCATGAATAAGTACTTAAATAACATTAAAAAAATCAGATAAGAAACAGGATGGGCATCACACCATGCAGGAAGAGTTGGTAGGGTGAGCTAGTATGCCAGATATGGGAATTATGTACACTGCCTGGCTGCTGGGCAGAGATGTTGGTGATACAACCCAATGCATTACACACTACCTGACAACTGATAGAATGGTAGCCCTTCCTATTGCAGCACCTCTCACCCTGCGGACTGGGAGGAGCTCTAATTGTAACTTGTGTGCATTCTATTGCACTAAGTACCTCAGAAAAATGTGCCAGCCTAAAAATAGCCTTGACTGGTCTTGAGATGACACCAGGAAATAGATGAGCTGATCCACATGTGCCAAGAGTATATCCTGAAACTGCTTCAATATTGTCGAGGCAGAAGCCTGTGAGATCCCAACTGTGTCCCCATTCTGTCTCTGGAAGGTCTCCGTAGCAACAATAGTAAGGGCTACATATATATATATATATATACATATATATATATATATATATATATATATATATACTTTCATGACAACAGGAATAGGAAGTATACATATTCCTCCACTGCCCCTATGGGGGGGGGGGGTCAAACATGTCCACTACGACCCTTATAAAGTCCCTGTCCACTCTAAACCTATTAAGTACTTAATGATTATCAAAGTTATAATAAGTAATACTTTGCTTATATTTTCACCTTCTTGCCAGGTGAACAATGTTAGGCACAGATGTTTTTGACCAAGCCAAGACAAGCAACTCAGATCTAGAAATAGCAAAGCTCTCTGCAAGAAGTATCATTTTAGCTGATTGCAGCTTTCATAATATATAGTGCATCTGCGACCAGTGAGGAAAAGTGGGTACATTTTACTATTAATAGCAAATGATGTAAAACATACTTCATTAGCATACAAAGATTTATGTGAATCCTCATTTCTGTTTCATTTTTTGTTCATTTGTATAAGTATATTCAAGGTCATCACTCATTGGCATAAATGGCCTCTGAATCACAGCTTGGCTGTGGTCATTTGCATGCCCAAACAGTCTTAATGCATTTGTGTAACTGACTATGAATACTGGCTTGTATGTTGATAAGGTTTAGTCTATGTGAAAATGGACCACAAGCTGAAATACAAAGAACATCTATATGAAATTAAGAATAAAGTGATGCATAATAAATTTAATCATAGTAGTAGTGAAGGACATGAACAGACGTTTTAAGTTGTAATGGATCTGTTGTCATGACAAAGCTCTTAGAAGACAAACATTCAGAATAATGTATCATTATTAAGGTAAAGACCAATATATCTGATACTATACATTTAACTGGTGGATTTAAATGTTGTGTGATAATAAATGCGCAGTTAAGAAGTCATTTTATTTATTTAACTTGAGAAAATACCTGGAAGAGTTTCTTTATAACTAGAGGATGAGAAATTGTCTTCTAAGTGAGTAGTTTTTATTCAAGCCATTGCTGCTCTTAATACCTTTGTTTCCAAAGACATAACTGATCAAGCCATTTACAGAGGGTGGCTAGCACTATTAGCTCGCAACAGAGTACAATTTGTATTTCCACTTTTTCTAATGAGGTATTTGTTTGTTGCAAAATAATGACATTGGATATATTAACAACTTTGTGGTCAACTGTTTATCTGCCAGTAATTTACAGGGTACAATCCTTATTTCAACTTTTTCTAATAAGGTATTTGTTTGTTGCAAAGTAATGACATTGGCTATATTAACAACTTGGTGGTCATCTGTTTATCTTCCAGTAATGTTTTGTTTTTTTGGAAAAACAAAGAAACAAAATTATTTTTCTATGACTTTCATGAATAGTCTAACTGTGGTGGATTTCAGAAAATTCTTTCAACCCACATTAATAGTATGATGTGGGTCAGTCAACATGTGTGACAGAGAGAAAGCCTAATTCAGACACATGGTAAAGCCACACAAAGAAACACCTCATTAGAAGTTCATCACCATCTGTCTGAATCGAGCATTGCTCTATCAGACCTGACTGCATTAGTGTTCTCCCTACCTACCCATGTATCTTGGTAGCATAGATTTCTCAATATGCACACAAATGTGCATACACACACACACACACACACACACACACACACACACACACACACACACACACACACACACACACACACACACACACACACACACACACACACACATAACACGCATATGCACAGACACACACAGACACTCTCAGATATTTCCACATACCCAGTCAAACACAAACAAGCCATATACTCACTTGCTCACACTTATGGAAACACACACACACACACACACACACACACACACACACACACACACACACACACACACACACACACACACACACACACACACACACACACACACACACACACACACACACACACACACACACACACACACACACACAGATGTTCACATGCACACAAACACTGCTCAGTTGTACTTAACCTGTATCACATCTACTGCCATTAACTTCTCTGTGCAGTTCAGAGGGGAATTCCTCTGGTGAGTTAATCCAGAGGTGTTGCCTTTTCTGGGGGAGAGCACAAGGATAACTTGGACTGCTGCATTAGCATGTAGCTTCCTCAGCATGACCTCTGTCTGCACGGTGACTACTGCTGAGGGAAAGTCATAGAAGGGGAGCACTTTTTTATATTAAATAGGCTCCCCACTATGTGGAAACCTTCCATGTTGAGGCTTGCACATCATGGTTAATCTTTGTGAACCCCAGAACATGTATACTAGCTGAGTGTATGAGTTTTCTTTGGTAAGGACAGTATTCATAAGCACTCAGGTTACTACTAACTTATTATTAGTTTCACTTAGGCAGAATCTCATCACCAAGCATCTAAATATTATAACAAACCTAAAGTCTAAATAGATAAAGTACCTCAAAGGATTCTCTCAACCTGCATGATGGGCAACTATGAGTTGGTAATGTCATAAGAGGGGTACACATATGCTATGAGGATATATAGAAGTGTATCGCATACAAAAATAAAATCTACATCCAAATTCAGTATCAGATGTGGTGGTGAAAATCCATGGCAATACCCACATATTTAAAAAGGGTTCATGTCATGCAAATGAAATTCTATCCATCAAAACCACTTAGAAGGGGAATTTAACTTAGTACTATCAAAACAGACAAATCAAGCCCCCACACACACACACACACACACAGGCAAAAAAAATGTTATCACAAAACCAATTAACTAATTAGCCAATTAACTGGCAGTTTTTTCAGGAAGGAGATAAACCCCCTTTTTATTATGGACAACCTTTTTTATTAATATACCTTAACTACAATGTGATACAGCCAATTGGAAGTCACTGCCTCACAATTTTGTAGTCCCACAATTCATTTTCAACAAAACTGGCAGCTCCATGCTTCACTCCTGAATTGTTTCTGTGTAATAGATTTTCATCCAAGCTACACTGAGCAAATGACCTCTGTTGAAATTGATTTTATTGAAACTATATGCTGCTTATAGAAATGGTAAAACTATTGTGGTTCCAGTTATGTAAAGCATGTCAAATATTTCTTTAATTTGGATTCCAACAATTGTACACATACTATAACAGCAGAGCATATGTCAAGTCATTGCAGTTGCAGCAATATATATATATATATATATATATATATATATATATATATATATATATATATATATATATATATATATATATATATATATATATATATATATACTTTCCCCTAACCTAAGGAGTACTGCAATGGGTGATATAATCCGCTTGGGAAATTACATTATGAAATTTGTAGAATCCAAAATTCTAAAATGTAGTAGCACTTCTCTGCAGTGTTTCATTAGTCTTTTCTGGCATAATTGTTTCTCAAATGGCATACAGGCCTCAACACAAGATAGATAAACCAGAAGTACTGACATTCCTTCTTTGCATTATATTTCTGCATTCAAAAGTAGTTTTATGAGTTTGGCATTACTAAAAAATTGACAGAGTTAACAATACTGCACTGCATTGCAGGTAAATATGGAATAAAATATGAGCGTAGAGTATTTTACTTTCCTAATTGTAATGTGATTTTCATACCTGTTTGAATGGACAAAAAATTATGACGGCATTCATTTCACCTTTACTGACATCTCAAAAATAAATGCAGCTTTACCAAACTCTTACACATAAGGCTGACAAATTTAAGTAGGGCCCATATTGTTCATTTTCATATTCTTCTACCTAGGCACATAGGCACAGTATAAATAAATATAAATATGCTTAGGTAAAAAGATGTAATGGTGAATTGTTTAATGTCTCATTTTCTGGTGAGTTTGTAAAGACATGAAAAACATGCTTCATTTCTGCATTAGACTGACAGGAAACTGTTTCACACTTCACTAGGGAAACTTTAGTTTTCATCATCCTGTGGGAATTTTGTCAATTAAATTCAGGACTGATGCAAAACAGCTATATGAGAATGAATTAGCTGCTATTGATTATTATTGTATAATAATAATAATAATAATAATAATAATAATGTGTGACACCCCAACACTGGTCCAGTAATCAAGGAGCCTCAGTCCTCACCCCTGGCAACAGTGGAGAATGTACACACAGGGAGCATGACAAGTACTTACACAGTAAAGTGCAATTTCCCTTAAGAACACACAGAGATCACAGTCAGTCAGGGGCTGGTTTCTTCCTCTTTCTCCAGATCCCTAATAAGAATCCCCACTGGCACAGCTATAGGGTTGAGATCTCAGCTGAGTGGCCAAGCCAAAACCTCCAGCTCCTTCTCTGTCCAACCCACGCTTTGTGTCCCTGCCCAAGTAGCTGACACACATACACTTTGTTATTTGATTTATATACAAACACACACATACACCTGGGAAAGACTGGCACAGGTTTACTAGCTATGCCCCCTTCTGCCCAGACTATAAGGTAGCTCCAGCTGCCACCAGCCAACTCTTTATCAGCTACTCTAAGGCCCTTAACAAAGGGTGTCCAGTCTTACTGTGTAATGTTGATAATAATCCTAATGGTAGTCTGACTAAGAGCAGGGCTATTTAGGAGTTGCTTGTACAGTGTCACCAAACAGATATGCAAGTACCTTAAGAGCTTAAATATGTTTCACAGATATCAACCAAAAAGATAGGTTTAAATATATTTAATGATAAATAAATAGTAAAAGAACAAGACAATACTCAGTAAGTAATCAGTTACATCAGAGTTCAAAATCACAGGAAATATTTAAAACAACATTGCAGGACAGTCTCAAATAAATAAATAAAATATTTAAGCTGTAATTTACTATATTCCTATCTGAATCTAAAAGAGTTACTATACCCTAAAAATGTACTTACAGCAAGGCAAGTGCAGAAGGTGGTGATGAGTGGATGTTTCTATGTTAAAGACAAGATAGAAAATGCACAGTCTCTCTCTGAGATAGTTCTTAAATTAATATCAAATATTACAGCTGGGTTAGCTTGGATGACGTCACATTTTGTCACCTGACTTTAGTTCTATAGCTAAACCCCCAGTGTAGTATTTGACATCTCCTTGTGAAAAACACATATTTCTCAGATGTTTGCAGATACTGGAAGTCATAAAACAATAAAACACTTCTACATCTCAAACCTAGTAATTACTTTTCTTTCAAGACAATACAAACAATTTTTAGCTCTAGGCATTGTGTTTGCTACTGCACTGAAACTGAGAGGTAACATCTTTTATTTATGGCTGAGTTGTAAAGTAATGTAACCTCAACTATTCTTAAGTTTTGCAAGTTAATCTTCTATGTTCCAGCAGGGTACACTGTGGCTACATCTCTGAAGCTCAGTACTGTACAACCCCTGTTCAACACATACTTCTGTATCAGCAGTTTAATATATACGCAACACACAGTTCCAATACATTTGCAAGACAAGCATATGAATCATGTTGATATTCACAAATGACAGGATTATTCACAAAACTCCAGATAGCTGGGCTGGCAGTGTGACATTTCTTTCCCCTGAAAGCTCAAGCTAGCTTTTCAAGTGACCTTTGAGAAACTCTGCTTGAGATGGTTGACTGTCTGGGGAATACCCCACCCATTCCCTGTCCCTGAGATCCCATCTGTGGTAGCATTGCTAACCCAAGTGCTGTGCTGCATTGTCATATCATATGCCTGCAATCCTAGGCTCCACCTTAGTAACTCAGCATTTTGCTGGCTGGCTAGATGTAGCCTTGTTAAGGGATTATGGTCTGTAATAACAGGGAATTTCCTTCCATACAGATAAGGATGAAGTTTCTGCAGTGCCCACACTATGGCTAGACATTCCTTTGCTACAGCTGCATAGCATTCCTCCCTGAGTTGGAGCCTACGGCTGAGATATACCACTGGGTGCTCTTATCCCCCTGAGGAAACCTGGCTGAGTACATCCCCCATCGCATGGCTTGAAGCATCCATCTGCACAACAAATTATTTGCTGTAATCTGGACTGACTAACACAGGGGGTCCTCCCAAAGCTCTTTTAAGCTTCTGGAATGTCTCCTTATATGTTGGGGTCCACACTACCTTATCTGGCTAGTTTTTCCTCTTCAGGTCTGTGAAGGGAGTGGCTATGGAACTATAACTGGGAGCAAACTTTCTTTAGTACCCTGCAGTCCCTAAGAATGCACACTTGCTTTTTGGTAACAGATGCAGGCCGTGCCTGACTGCCTTCCACTCTGGCAGGTTCTGGCATGATCTTACCACTCCCTACTCTATGTCCCAGGAAGGGGACCTCTGCCATACCCACCTGACATTTGCTGAGTTTAATGCTCAACCCTGCCCTCTGTAGTCTGCCCAGTACCTCTTTCCAGGAAAGGCTGCAAGTTAATCTTCTATGTTCCAGCAGGGTGCACTGTAGATACATCTTTGAAGCTCAGTACTATACAAATCTGTTCAACACATACTTCTATATCAGCAGTTTAATACACACAACACACAGTTCCAATACATTTGCAATTCACAGGCATATGAATCATGTTGATATTCACAAATGACATAGGATTATTCACAAAACTCCAGATAGCTAGGCTGGCAGTGTGACATAAAGTTGCAATATTTCTTCATTCATACAGAAGTTTGGTTTAGGAAACTTACTGCTGTTTTGCATGCTTGTGTTTTGAGTGAAAAAAACACTACTTTGTTTTGGCAATTTTCCCAATCAGCAGAAAATAATATGTCATGTAAAAACTTTTAAGACTGTATTTGTTTTATTCTTCATTTCTGGACCAAGTACATAACATCCATACATACATAACTCACGCACACACACACACACACACACACACACACACACACACACACACACACACACACACACACACACACACACGCACACACACACACACACACACACACACACACACACACATACACATACACACACACATACACACAGACAAAACTCTCTCTCTCTCTCTCTCTATTTATATACATGGTTACAGTCTGTAAGAGTGAATGTTCATTCTCTTACAGACTGCTTTTTCAGCCAGATAACTTCTTTCTGTAACAGATCGTATTACAGCATGGTCTGGGACTTTGTCCTTCCCCAAATGTTGCGCAATCTTTGAGATTGTATAAATAATTTGCAGGGTATGTGGGGGGTGCATGCTTTTTTCCTTAATCTTTTTAGATTTTGTACATGCTCTTTTGAGAGTTCTCTCAATGATGAGACTATCACATATCTGCATCTATATGTATATCTGTCTATGTGTGTGTAGGTATGTGAAGATTGGGGGAAGATGGGCGAAGGCTGGCAGCCTAGTCAAATAGAATTCGATACATAATTATATCATTTGTATATATAAATGTAAAATACAGGCTTGTGTTCTTAAATGAAAGAAAATACTCTAAAATGTGAACTTCAAGATTGTAGCAACATTGCCATCTGCTGTAAGGAAAACTAAGCCAAGCCTTTCAAATGTTCTTTGAAGTAAAATTATCTAAACAGTGGTGCCGAAGCAGCTGGCTGAACACATTCTTTCTATTGTCTTAACTTAAGGAATAATTGCTAGCGTGTACATGTGAAATGTCTTTTATTGTTGTAGCTTCCAGAGCAGGTGTTAGATTGCTAAATAATGTAGTTTGTTGGCCTGGGAACTCGACTAAGTGTCAAAATGATGTAATGTGTATACTGGGAAAACCTAAGTGTCAAAATGATGTAATTTGGGAGGGTCTAACAAAGATGTTTGTTAGTGAGTTTAAAAAATTATTGTTAACAGAGAGACTGTGAGCATTTTGATCTTGATATCTAACTTATCAGTACTCTGCCTGCTGTCTTATGTAAGTAGTGTCTTAGAAATATGTTTTCTTGTAGTAATAGCTAGGAACTTAGAAGAAAGTTAGACAAGTGTCTTTCTGTTATATCAGAACTTTCCTACTGTATTGTTTTAAGTTTCTGTGTGATCTCTGAACTCTTAAATATCCCTGTGGTCTAGTAGAATTGTCTTGTGTTTTAATTATTTATTATTAAATATTTTTAAAACCTTTATCTGTGGCTGGTTTGTGTAGAGATAAGTAAGCTCTAGAGTACATTGCATATTTATAGAGTTTACTGTAATAAGCCACTCTAATAAGCCTTAGACTGAATAGTCACATTACCAATTGGATAATAATATTGCACAGTAATAATTGGACATCCTTTTAAGGGCCTTTGGGTAGCTGATAAGTATTAGCTGTTGGTGGCAGAAATTACTACCGTATAGTCTGGGTAAAGGGGCACAGCTGGAGAGTCTGTGTCAGCCTTTCCCAGGAGTGTCTGTGAAGTTGTATAAATACAT